>NW_027039895.1:106165-120047 GCF_034236695.1 Oncorhynchus nerka | reverse complement strand
GAGTAGACCTACCTTTCCACCCCAGACAGAGTAGACCTTTCCACCTTTCCACCCCAGACAGAGTAGGACCTACCTTTCCATCCAGAGTAGGACCTACCTTTCCACCCCAGACAGAGTAGGACCTACCTTTCCACCCCAGACAGAGTAGGACCTACCTTTCCACCCCAGACAGAGTAGGTCTACCCCCTTTCCAACCCAGACAGAGTAGGCCCTACCTTTCCACCCCCAGAGTAGGACCTACCTTTCCACCCCAGACAGAGTAGGACCTACCTTTCCACCCCAGACAGAGTAGGCCCTACCTTTCCACCCCATACAGAGTAGGCTCTACCTTTCCACCCCCTACCTTTCCACCCCAGACAGAGTAGGTCCTACCTTTCCACCCCAGACAGAGTAGGGCCTACCTTTCCACCCCAGACAGAGTAGGACCTACCTTTCCACCCCAGAAATAGTAAACCTACCTTTCCACCCCAGACAGAGTAGGTCCTACCTTTCCACCACCCTACCTTTCCACCCCAGACAGAGTAGGTCTACCTTTCCACCCCAGACAGAGTAGGACCTACCTTTCCACCCCCCTACCTTTCCACCCCCCTACCTTTCCACCCCAGACAGAGTAGGACCTACCTTTCCACCCCAGACAGAGTAGGACCTACCTTTCCAACCCAGACAGAGTAGGACCTACCTTTCCAACCCAGACAGAGTAGGACCTACCTTTCCACCCCAGACAGAGTAGGACCTACCTTTCCACCCCAGACAGAGTAGGACCTACCTTTCCACCCCAGACAGAGTAGGACCTACCTTTCCACCCCCTACCTTTCCAACCCAGACAGAGTAGGACCTACCTTTCCACCCCAGACAGAGTAGGACCTACCTTTCCACCCCAGACAGAGTAGGTCCTATCTTTCCACCCCCCTACCTTTCCACCCCAGACAGAGTAGGACCTACCTTTCCACCCCAGACAGAGTAGGACCTACCTTTCCACCCCAGACAGAGTAGGTCTACCTTTCCACCCCCCTACCTTTCCATCCCAGACAGAGTAGGTCTACCTTTCCACCCCCAGAGTAGGGCCTACCTTTCCACCTCAGACAGAGTAGGACCTACCTTTCCACCTCAGACAGAGTAGGTCTACCTTTCCACCCCCCTACCTTTCCACCCCAGACAGAGTAGGTCTACCTTTCCACCCCACTACCTTTCCATCCCAGACAGAGTAGGACCTACCTTTCCACCCCAGACAGAGTAGGACCTACCTTTCCACCCCAGACAGAGTAGGTCCTACCTTTCCACCCCCTACCTTTCCACCCCAGACAGAGTAGGTCTACCTTTCCACCCCAGACAGAGTAGGACCTACCTTTCCACCCCAGACCTTTCCACCCCTACCTTTCCACCCCCTACCTTTCCACCCCAGACAGAGTAGGACCTACCTTTCCACCCCAGACAGAGTAGGACCTACCTTTCCAACCCAGACAGAGTAGGACCTACCTTTCCAACCCAGACAGAGTAGGACCTACCTTTCCACCCCAGACAGAGTAGACCTACCTTTCCACCCCAGACAGAGTAGGACCTACCTTTCCACCCCAGACAGAGTAGGACCTACCTTTCCACCCCAGAGTAGGACCTACCTTTCCAACCCAGACAGAGTAGGACCTACCTTTCCACCCCAGACAGAGTAGGACCTACCTTTCCACCCCAGACAGAGTAGGTCTACCTTTCCAACCCAGACAGAGTAGGCCCTACCTTTCCACCCCCAGACCTTTCCACCCCAGACAGAGTAGGACCTACCTTTCCACCCCAGACAGAGTAGGCCCTACCTTTCCACCCCAGACAGAGTAGGCTCTACCTTTCCACCCCAGACAGAGTAGGCTCCCTTTTCCACCCCAGACAGAGTAGGGCCTACCTTTCCACCCCAGACATAGTAGGACCTACCTTTCCACCCCAGAAATAGTAAACCTACCTTTCCACCCCAGACAGAGTAGACCTACCTTTCCACACCCCTACCTTTCCACCCCAGACAGAGTAGGACCTACCTTTCCACCCCAGACATAGTAGACCTACCTTTCCACCCCAGACAGAGTAGACCTACCTTTCCACCCCAGAGTAGGACCTACCTTTCCACCCCAGACAGAGTAGACCACCCCAGACAGAGTAGGACCTACCTTTCCACCCCAGACAGAGTAGGACCTACCTTTCCACCCCAGACAGAGTAGGCCTACCTTTCCACCCCAGACAGAGTAGGCCTACCTTTCCACCCCAGACAGAGTAGGTCTACCTTTCCACCCCCCCTACCTTTCCACCCCAGACAGAGTAGGTCTACCTTTCCACCCCCCTACCTTTCCACCCCAGACAGAGTAGGGCCTACCTTTCCACGCCAGACAGAGTAGGACCTACCTTTCCACCCCCCTACCTTTCCACCCCAGACAGAGTAGGACCTACCTTTCCACCCCAGACAGAGTAGGACCTACCTTTCCACCCCCTACCTTTCCAACCTAGACAGAGTAGGACCTACCTTTCCACCCCAGACAGAGTAGGACCTACCTTTCCACCCCAGACAGAGTAGGTCTACCTTTCCACCCCAGACAGAGTAGGACCTATCTTTCCACCACCCTACCTTTCCACCCCAGACAGAGTAGGACCTACCTTTCCACCCCAGACAGAGTAGGACCTACCTTTCCACCCCAGACAGAGTAGGTCTACCTTTCCACCCCCCTACCTTTCCATCCCAGACAGAGTAGGTCTACCTTTCCACCCCCCTACCTTTCCACCCCAGACAGAGTAGGTCTACCTTTCCACCCCCCTACCTTTCCACCCCAGACAGAGTAGGTCTACCTTTCCACCCCACTACCTTTCCATCCCAGACAGAGTAGGACCTACCTTTCCACCCCAGACAGAGTAGGACCTACCTTTCCACCCCAGACAGAGTAGGTCCTACCTTTCCACCCCCCTACCTTTCCACCCCAGACAGAGTAGGTCTACCTTTCCACCCCAGACAGAGTAGGACCTACCTTTCCACCCCCTACCTTTCCACACCCTACCTTTCCACCCCCCTACCTTTCCACCCCAGACAGAGTAGGACCTACCTTTCCACCCCAGACAGAGTAGGACCTACCTTTCCAACCCAGACAGAGTAGGACCTACCTTTCCAACCCAGACAGAGTAGGACCTACCTTTCCAACCCAGACAGAGTAGGACCTACCTTTCCACCCCAGACAGAGTAGACCTACCTTTCCACCCCAGACAGAGTAGACCTACCTTTCCACCCCAGACAGAGTAGGACCTACCTTTCCACCCCCTACCTTTCCAACCCAGACAGAGTAGGACCTACCTTTCCACCCCAGACAGAGTAGGACCTACCTTTCCACCCCAGACAGAGTAGGTCTACCTTTCCAACCCAGACAGAGTAGGCCCTACCTTTCCACCCCCCTACCTTTCCACCCCAGACAGAGTAGGACCTACCTTTCCACCCCAGACAGAGTAGGCCCTACCTTTCCACCCCATACAGAGTAGGCTCTACCTTTCCACCCCAGACAGAGTAGGTCCTACCTTTCCACCCCAGACAGAGTAGGGCCTACCTTTCCACCCCAGACATAGTAGGACCTACCTTTCCACCCCAGAAATAGTAAACCTACCTTTCCACCCCAGACAGAGTAGACCTACCTTTCCACACTCCTACCTTTCCACCCCAGACAGAGTAGGGCCTACCTTTCCACCCCAGACAGAGTAGGACCTACCTTTCCACCCCAGACAGAGTAGGCCTACCTTTCCACCCCCCCTACCTTTCCACCCCAGACAGAGTAGGTCTACCTTTCCACCCCTACCTTTCCACCCCAGACAGAGTAGGGCCTACCTTTCCACGCCAGACAGAGTAGGACCTACCTTTCCACCCCCCTACCTTTCCACCCCAGACAGAGTAGGACCTAACTTTCCACCCCAGACAGAGTAGGACCTACCTTTCCACCCGAGACAGAGTAGACCTACCTTTCCACCCCAGACAGAGTAGACCTACCTTTCCAACCCAGACAGAGTAGACCTACCTTTCCAGACAGAGTAGGACCTAGACAGAGTAGGACCTACCTTTCCACCCCAGACAGAGTAGGACCTACCTTTCCACCCCAGACAGAGTAGGACCTACCTTTCCACCCCAGACAGAGTAGACCTACCTTTCCACCCCAGACAGAGTAGACCTACCTTTCCAACCCAGACAGAGTAGACCTACCTTTCCACCCCAGACAGAGTAGGACCTACCTTTCCACCCCAGACAGAGTAGGACCTACCTTTCCACCCCAGACAGAGTAGACCTACCTTTCCACCCCAGACAGAGTAGACCTACCTTTCCACCCCAGACAGAGTAGGACCTACCTTTCCACCCCAGACAGAGTAGGACCTACCTTTCCACCCCAGACAGAGTAGGACCTACCTTTCCACCCCAGACAGAGTAGACCTACCTTTCCACCCCAGACAGAGTAGGACCTACCTTTCCACCCCCCTACCTTTCCACCCCAGACAGAGTAGGACCTACCTTTCCACCCCAGACAGAGTAGGACCTACCTTTCCACCCCAGACAGAGTAGACCTACCTTTCCACCCCAGACAGAGTAGACCTACCTTTCCACCCCAGACAGAGTAGACCTACCTTTCCACCCCAGACAGAGTAGACCTACCTTTCCATCCCAGACAGAGTAGGACCTACCTTTCCACCCCAGACAGAGTAGACCTACCTTTCCACCCCCCTACCTATCCACCCCAGACAGAGTAGACCTACCTTTCCACCCCCAGAGTAGGTGCTACCTTTCCACCCCAGACAGAGTAGGACCTACCTTTCCACCCCAGAGTAGGACCTACCTTTCCACCCCAGATATAGTAGGACCTACCTTTCCACCCCAGAAATAGTAGACCTACCTTTCCACCCCAGACATAGTAGACCTACCTTTCCACACCCCTACCTTTCAGAGTAGGGCCTACCTTTCCACCCCAGACAGAGTAGGTCTACCTTTCCACCCCAGACAGAGTAGGACCTATCTTTCCACCCCCCTACCTTTCCACCCCAGACAGAGTAAGACCTACCTTTCCACCCCAGACAGAGTAGGACCTACCTTTCCACCCCAGACAGAGTAGGTCTACCTTTCCACCCCCCTACCTTTCCATCCCAGACAGAGTAGGTCTACCTTTCCACCCCCAGAGTAGGCCTACCTTTCCACCCCAGACAGAGTAGGTCTACCTTTCCACCCCAGAGTAGGCCTACCTTTCCACCCCAGACAGAGTAGGTCTACCTTTCCACCCCACTACCTTTCCATCCCAGACAGAGTAGGACCTACCTTTCCACCCCAGACAGAGTAGGACCTACCTTTCCACCCCAGACAGAGTAGGTCCTACCTTTCCACCCCTACCTTTCCACCCCAGACAGAGTAGGTCTACCTTTCCACCCCAGACAGAGTAGGACCTACCTTTCCACCCCAGACAGAGTAGACCTACCTTTCCACCCCAGACAGAGTAGACCTACCTTTCCACCCCAGACAGAGTAGGACCTACCTTTCCACCCCAGACAGAGTAGGACCTACCTTTCCAACCCAGACAGAGTAGGACCTACCTTTCCAACCCAGACAGAGTAGGACCTACCTTTCCACCCCAGACAGAGTAGGCCTTTCCACCCCAGACAGAGTAGGACCTACCTTTCCACCCCAGACAGAGTAGGTCTACCTTTCCACCCCTACCTTTCCACCCCAGACAGAGTAGTCTACCTTTCCACCCCCTACCTTTCCACCCCAGACAGAGTAGGTCTACCTTTCCACCCCAGACAGAGTACCTTTCCACCCCAGACAGAGTAGGTCTACCTTTCCACCCCACTACCTTTCCACCCCAGACAGAGTAGGACCTTTCCACCTTTCCACCCCAGACAGAGTAGGACCTTTCCACCTTTTTCCACCCCAGACAGAGTAGGTCCTACCTTTCCACCCCCAGAGTACCTTTCCACCCCAGACAGAGTAGGTCCTACCTTTCCACCCCAGACAGAGTAGGACCTACCTTTCCACCCCAGACAGAGTAGGACCTTTCCACCCCCAGAGTACCTTTCCACCCCAGACAGAGTAGGACCTTTCCACCCCCAGAGTAGACCTTTCCACCCCAGACAGAGTAGGACCTACCTTTCCACCCCACCTTTCCACCCCAGACAGAGTAGACCTACCTTTCCACCCCAGACAGAGTAGGACCTACCTTTCCACCCCAGACAGAGTAGGACCTACCTTTCCACCCCAGACAGAGTAGACCTACCTTTCCACCCCAGACAGAGTAGACCTACCTTTCCACCCCAGACAGAGTAGACCTACCTTTCCACCCCAGACAGAGTAGGACCTACCTTTCCACCCCAGACAGAGTAGGACCTACCTTTCCACCCCAGACAGAGTAGGACCTACCTTTCCACCCCCCTACCTTTCCACCCCAGACAGAGTAGGACCTACCTTTCCACCCCAGACAGAGTAGGACCTACCTTTCCACCCCAGACAGAGTAGGACCTACCTTTCCACCCCAGACAGACAGAGTAGGACCTACCTTTCCACCCCAGACAGAGTAGGACCTACCTTTCCACCCCAGACAGAGTAGGACCTTACCTTTCCACACCCAGACAGACCTTTTCCACCCCAGACACAGAGTCCAGGACCTACCTTTCCACCCCAGACAGAGTAGACCTACCTTTCCACCCCAGACAGAGTAGACCTACCTTTCCACCCCAGACAGAGTAGGACCTACCTTTCCACCCCAGACAGAGTAGGACCTACCTTTCCACCCCAGACAGAGTAGGACCTACCTTTCCACCTCAGACAGAGTAGGACCTACCTTTCCACCCCAGACAGAGTAGGACCTACCTTTCCACCCCAGACAGAGTAGGACCTACCTTTCCACCCCAGACAGAGTAGACCTACCTTTCCACCCCAGACAGAGTAGGTCTACCTTCCACCCCAGACAGAGTAGGACCTACCTTTCCACCCCAGACAGAGTAGACAGAGTAGGACCTACCTTTCCACCCCTTTTCCACCCCAGACAGAGTAGGCCTAGGACCCCAGACAGAGTACCTTTCCACCCCAGACAGAGTAGGACTACCTTTCCACCCAGAGTAGGACCTACCTTTCCACCCCAGACAGAGTAGGTCTACCTTTCCACCCCCCTACCTTTCCACCCCAGACAGAGTAGGTCTACCTTTCCACCCCAGACAGAGTAGACCTTTTCCACCCCAGACAGAGTAGGACCTACCTTTCCACCCCAGACAGAGTAGGACCTACCTTTCCACCCCAGACAGAGTAGACCTACCTTTCCACCCCAGACAGAGTAGGACCTACCTTTCCACCCCAGACAGAGTAGACCTACCTTTCCACCCCAGACAGAGTAGGACCTACCAGACAGAGTAGGACCTACCTTTCCACCCCAGACAGAGTAGGACCTACCCCCTTTTCCACCCCAGACAGAGTAGGACCTACCTTTCCACCCCAGACAGAGTAGGACCTACCTTTCCACCCCAGACAGAGTAGGACCTACCTTTCCACCCCAGACAGAGTAGGACCTTTCCACCTTTCCACCCCAGACAGAGTAGGACCTACCTTTCCACCCCCAGACAGAGTTTTCCACCCCAGACAGAGTAGGACCTTTCCACCCCAGACAGACCTTTCCACCCCAGACAGAGTAGGACCTACCTTTCCACCCCAGACAGAGTAGACCTACCTTTCCACCCCAGACAGAGTAGACCTACCTTTCCACCCCAGACAGAGTAGACCTACCTTTCCACCCCAGACAGAGTAGACCTACCTTTCCACCCCAGACAGAGTAGACCTACCTTTCCACCCCAGACAGAGTAGGACCTACCTTTCCACCCCAGACAGAGTAGGACCTACCTTTCCACCCCAGACAGAGTAGACCTACCTTTCCATCCCAGACAGAGTAGGACCTACCTTTCCACCCCAGACAGAGTAGGACCTACCTTTCCACCCCAGACAGAGTAGGTCCTTTCCACCCCCTACCTATCCACCCCAGACAGAGTAGACCTACCTTTCCACCCCCCTACCTTTCCACCCCAGACAGAGTAGGACCTACCTTTCCACCCCCCTACCTTTCCACCCCAGACAGAGTAGGGCCTACCTTTCCACCCCAGACATAGTAGGACCTACCTTTCCACCCCAGAAATAGTAGACCTACCTTTCCACCCCAGACAGAGTAGGTCTACCTTTCCACCCCCCTACCTTTCCACCCCAGACAGAGTAGACCTACCTTTCCACCCCCAGAGTACCTTTCCACCCCAGACAGAGTAGGACCTACCTTTCCACCCCAGACATAGTAGGACCTACCTTTTTCCACCCCAGACAGAGTAGGACCTACCTTTCCACCCCAGACAGAGTAGGACCTACCTTTCCACCCCAGACAGAGTAGACCTACCTTTCCACCCCAGACAGAGTTTTCCACCCCAGACAGAGTAGGACCTACCTTTCCACCCCAGACAGAGTAGGACCTACCTTTCCACCCCAGACATAGTAGACCTACCTTTCCACCCCAGACATAGTAGACCTACCTTTCCACCCCAGACAGAGTAGGACCTACCTTTCCACCCCAGACATAGTGGACCTACATTTCCACCCCCCTACCTTTCCATCCCAGACAGAGTTGGACCTACCTTTCCACCCCAGACATAGTAGACCTACCTTTCCACCCCCCTACCTTTCCACCCCAGACAGAGTAGGACCTACCTTTCCACCCCAGACAGAGTAGGACCTACCTTTCCACCCCAGACATAGTAGGACCTACCTTTCCACCCCAGACATAGTAGACCTACCTTTCCACCCCAGACATAGTAGACCTACCTTTCCACCCCAGACAGAGTAGGTCTACCTTTCCACCCTAGACAGAGTAGGACCTACCTTTCCACCCAGACAGAGGAGGACCTACCTTTCCACCCCAGACAGAGGAGGACCTACCTTTCCACCCCAGACATAGTAGACCTACCTTTCCACCCCAGACAGAGTAGGACCTACCTTTCCACCCCAGACAGAGTAGGACCTACCTTTCCACCCCAGACAGAGAAGGGCCTACCTTTCCACCCCCCTACCTTTCCACAGACATACACCTACTAAACCCCCCAGACTAGATAGGACAATACCTTTCCACCCCAAACTAGAGTAGGACAATACTTTCCACCCCAGACAGATAGGACCTACCTTTCCACCCCAGACTAGAGACCTACACAATACTAAACCACTCCCAGACAGAGAGGACCTACCTTTCCACCCCAGACAGACTAGACTACACAATACTAAACCCTCCCCAGACTAGATACACAATACTAAACCCTCCCAGACAGAGTAGACTAGATACACAATACTAAACCACCCCCTAGACTAGATAGACAATACTAAACCCCCCTGGACTAGATACACAATACTAAACCCCCCTACCTTTCCACCCCAGATACACAATACTAAACCCTCCCCAGACACAATACTAAACCCTACCTTTCCACCCAGACAGAGTAGGACCTAAACCCTCCCCAGACTAGATACACAATACTAAACCCTCCCAGACAGAGATACACCTACTTTCCCTCCCCTAGATACACAATACTAAACCCACCCCAGAGATACACAATACCTAAACCCTCCCCTAGACTAGATACACAATACTTTCCACCCCAGACAGAGTCCCCTTTCCAGACTAGATACACAATACTAAACCCTCCCCTAGACTAGATACACAATACTAAACCCTCCCCTAGATACACAATACTAAACCCTCCCCTCGACTAGATACACAATACTAAACCCTCCCTAGACTAGATACACAATACTAAACCCTCCCCTAGATACACAATACTAAACCCTCCCCCCAGATACACAATACTAAACCCTCCCCCCAGACTAGATACACAATACTAAACCCTCCCCTCCCAGAGTAGATACACAATACTGAACCCTCCCTAGACTAGATACACAATACTAAACCCTCCCTAGATACACAATACTAAACCCTCCCCTGGACTAGATACACAATACTAAACCTCCCTCCCTAGATACACAATACTGAACCCTCCCCTAGACTAGATACACAATACTAAATCCTCCCCTAGATACACAATACTAAACCCTCCCCTAGACTAGATACACAATACTAAACCCTCCCCTAGACTAGATACACAATACTAAACCCTCCCCTAGACTAGATACACAATACTAAACCCTCCCCTAGACTAGATACACAATACTAAACCCTCCCCTAGACTAGATACACAATACTAAACCCTCCCTAGACTAGATACACAATACTAAACCCTCCCCTAGACTAGATACACAATACTAAACCCTCCCCTAGACTAGATACACAATACTAAACCCCCCTAGACTAGATACACAATACTAAACCCTCCCTAGATACACAATACTAAACCCTCCCTAGATACACAATACTAAACCCTCCCCTAGACTAGATACACAATACCCCTAAACCCTCCCCTAGACTAGATACACAATACTAAACCCTCCCTAGACTAGATACACAATACTAAACCCTCCCCTAGACTAGATACACAATACTAAACCCTCCCCTGGACTAGATACACAATACTAAACCCTCCCTAGATACACAATACTAAACCCTCCCTAGATACACAATACTAAACCCTCCCCCCTAGATACACAATACTAAACCCCCCTAGCCTAGATACACAATACTAAACCCTCCCCTAGACTAGATACACAATACTAAACCCTCCCCTAGACTAGATACACAATACTAAACCCTCCCCTGGACTAGATACACAATACTAAACCCTCCCCTAGATACACAATACTAAACCCTCCCCTAGATACACAATACTAAACCCTCCCCTAGACTAGATACACAATACTAAACCCTCCCCTAGACTAGATACACAATACTAAACCCTCCCTAGACTAGATACACAATACTAAACCCCCCCCTAGACTAGATACACAATACTAAACCCTCCCCTAGACTAGATACACAATACTAAACCCTCCCCTAGACTAGATACACAATACTAAACCCTCCCCCAGACTAGATACACAATACTAAACCCTCCCTAGACTAGATACACAATACTAAACCCTCCCTGGACTAGATACACAATACTAAACCCTCCCCTAGATACACAATACTAAACCCTCCCTAGACTAGATACACAATACTAAACCCTCCCCTAGACTAGATACACAATACTAAACCCTCCCCTAGACTAGATACACAATACTAAACCCTCCCCTAGACTAGATACACAATACTAAACCCTCCCCTGGACTAGATACACAATACTAAACCCTCCCCTAGATACACAATACTAAACCCTCCCCTAGATACACAATACTAAACCCTCCCCTAGATACACAATACTAAACCCTCCCCTAGCCTAGATACACAATACTAAACCCTCCCCTAGACTAGATACACAATACTAAACCCTCCCCTAGACTAGATACACAATACTAAACCCTCCCCTAGATACACAATACTAAACCCTCCCCTAGATACACAATACTAAACCCTCCCCTGGACTAGATACACAATACTAAACCCTCCCCTCCCCTAGATACACAATACTGAACCCTCCCCTAGACTAGATACACAATACTAAACCCTCCCCTAGATACACAATACTAAACCCTCCCCTGGACTAGATACACAATACTAAACCCTCCCCTCCCCTAGATACACAATACTGAACCCTCCCTAGACTAGATACACAATACTAAACCTCCCCTAGATACACAATACTAAACCCTCCCCTAGACTAGATACACAATACTAAACCCTCCCCCCAATAGACTAGATACACAATACTAAACCCTCCCCTAGACTAGATACACAATACTAAACCCTCTCCTAGACTAGATACACAATACTAAACCCTCCCCTAGACTAGATACACAATACTAAACCCTCCCCTAGACTAGATACACAATACTAAACCCTCCCCTAGACTAGATACACAATACTAAACCCTCCCCTAGACTAGATACACAATACTAAACCCTCCCCTAGCCTAGATACACAATACTAAACCCTCCCCTGGACTAGATACACAATACTAAACCCTCCCCTAGATACACAATACTAAACCCTCCCCTAGATACACAATACTAAACCCTCCCCTAGACTAGATACACAATACTAAACCCTCCCCTAGACTAGATACACAATACTAAACCCTCCCCTAGACTAGATACACAATACTAAACCCTCCCCTAGACTAGATACACAATACTAAACCCTCCCCTAGATACACAATACTAAACCCTCCCTAGACTAGATACACAATACTAAACCCTCCCCTAGATACACAATACTAAACCCTCCCCTAGACTAGATACACAATACTAAACCCTCCCCTAGACTAGATACACAATACTAAACCCTCCCCTAGATACACAATACTAAACCCTCCCCTAGATACACAATACTAAACCCTCCCCTCCCCTAGATACACAATACTGAACCCTCCCTAGACTAGATACACAATACTAAACCCTCCCCTAGATACACAATACTAAACCCTCCCCTGGACTAGATACACAATACTAAACCCTCCCCTCCCCTAGATACACAATACTGAACCCTCCCCTAGACTAGATACACAATACTAAACCCTCCCCTAGACTAGATACACAATACTAAACCCTCCCTAGACTAGATACACAATACTAAACCCTCCCTAGATACACAATACTAAACCCTCCCCTAGATGCACAATACTAAACCCTCCCCTAGATACACAATACTAAACCCTCCCCTAGATACACAATACTAAACCCTCCCCTAGATACACAATACTAAACCCTCCCCTAGATACACAATACTAAACCCTCCCCTAGACTAGATACACAATACTAAACCCTCCCCTAGATACACAATACTAAACCCTCCCCTAGATACACAATACTAAACCCTCCCCTAGATACACAATACTAAACCCTCCCCTAGACTAGATACACAATACTAAACCCTCCCCTAGATACACAATACTAAACCCTCCCCTAGACTAGATACACAATACTAAACCCTCCCCTAGACTAGATACACAATACTAAACCCTCCCCTAGACTAGATACACAATACTAAACCCTCCCCTATATACACAATACTAAACCCTCTCCTAGACAAGATACACAATACTAAACCCTCCCCTGGACTAGATACACAATACTAAACCCTACCCTAGATACACAATACTAAACCCTCCCCTAGATACACAATACTAAACCCTCCCCTAGATGCACAATACTAAACCCTCCCCTAGATACACAATACTAAACCCTCCCCTAGATACACAATACTAAACCCTCCCCTAGATACACAATACTAAACCCTCCCCTAGACTAGATACACAATACTAAACCCTCCCCTAGACTAGATACACAATACTAAACCCTCCCCTAGATACACAATACTAAACCCTCCCCTGGACTAGATACACAATACTAAACCCTCCCCTAGATACACAATACTAAACCCTCCCCTGGACTAGATACACAATACTAAACCCCCACCTGGACTAGATACACAATACTAAACCCTCCCCTATATACACAATACTAAACCCTCCCCTAGACTAGATACACAATACTAAACCCTCCCCTGGACTAGATACACAATACTAAACCCTCCCCTAGATACACAATACTAAACCCTCCCCTAGATACACAATACTAAACCCTCCCCTGGACTAGATACACAATACTAAACCCTCCCCTAGACTAGATACACAATACTAAACCCTCCCCTGGACTAGATACACAATACTAAACCCTCCCCTAGATACACAATACTAAACCCTCCCTAGATACACAATACTAAACCCTCCCCTGGACTAGATACACAATACTAAACCCTCCCTAGATACACAATAC
>NW_027039895.1:76165-101165 GCF_034236695.1 Oncorhynchus nerka | reverse complement strand
ACACACAGCCTGTTATTACACCAGAACACACAGCCTGTTATTACACACAGCCTGTTATTACACTAGAACACACAGCCTGTTATTACACTAGAACACACAGCCTGTTATTACACCAGAACACACAGCCTGTTATTACACACAGCCTGTTATTACACTAGAACACACAGCCTGTTATTACACTAGAACACACAGCCTGTTATTACACCAGAACACACAGCCTGTTATTACACCAGAACACACAGCCTGTTATTACACTAGAACACACAGCCTGTTATTACAATAGAACACACAGCCTGTTATTACACACAGCCTGTTATTACACCAGAACACACAGCCTGTTATTACACTAGAACACACAGCCTGTTATTACACTAGAACACACAGCCTGTTATTACACTAGAACACACAGCCTGTTATTACACCAGAACACACAGCCTGTTATTACACTAGAACACACAGCCTGTTATTACACCAGAACACACCGCCTGTTATTACACTAGAACACACCGCCTGTTATTACACCAGAACACACCGCCTGTTATTACACCAGAACACACCGCCTGTTATTACACTAGAACACACCGCCTGTTATTACACCAGAACACACCGCCTGTTATTACACCAGAACACACAGCCTGTTATTACACTAGAACACACAGCCTGTTATTACACTAGAACACACCGCCTGTTATTACACCAGAACACACCGCCTGTTATTACACCAGAACACACACACCAGAACACACAGCCTGTTAACACACACAGCCTGTTATTACACTAGAACACACAGCCTGTTATTACACTAGAACACACAGCCTGTTATTACACACAGCCTGTTATTACACTAGAACACACAGCCTGTTATTACACTAGAACACACAGCCTGTTATTACACCAGAACACACAGCCTGTTATTACACCAGAACACACAGCCTGTTATTACACCAGAACACACAGCCTGTTATTACACTAGAACACACCGCCTGTTATTACACCAGAACACACCGCGGGGGACATTCATCATAATAATGTCGTCGTATGAAAACACCAGGAGAGATGAGAGGTGAGGAGCACAGGATGAAATGGCGTAACCACGGGAGACCGCGGTAGTGACAGTGACACTTGTAACCGTGGAGACTCGGGTGAGTGACACTTGTAACCGTGGAGACTCGGGTGAGTGACACTTGTAACCGTGGAGACTCGGGTGAGTGACACTTGTAACCGTGGAGACCGTGGTAGTAACACTTGTAACCGTGGAGACTCGGGTGAGTGACACTTGTAAACCGTGGAGACCGGGTGAGTGACAGTGACAGGCATTCACAGAGTGAAGACGGGCCTAATCTCCAAACTGGATTTATTTTTGTTTTTGTGTTCAGATGAAGAAAAACACTGATCTACGTGTTATATTCATTTGATTCGATTTTAATCTTATTGACGCATTTTCATAAATTTTATTCCAGGAGGGTGACAGTTTGGAGAGGAGGACCACTGCCGCACTGGCTCCTGGGTGAGGTAATCAC
Organism: Oncorhynchus nerka; assembly: GCF_034236695.1. Lineage (NCBI taxonomy): Eukaryota > Metazoa > Chordata > Actinopteri > Salmoniformes > Salmonidae > Oncorhynchus > Oncorhynchus nerka. The sequence continues at coordinate 99,645 of NW_027039895.1, read as the reverse complement.
AGGGTGGTGATGGGATATGTAGTTCTTCTGTCCTGTCCTCACACTCACCTTCCATCTCCCCACTTGTCCTGCTGCTTCCCTTACTGCTCCCTTCTGTACCTTTAGCCTTCTCCCTCTCTCTCTCGCTGTCCTCCAAGCCCTCCTCTCCTCCCCCCGGCCTCTCCTCTTCCTCCTCCTCCTCTCCCAGGTTCTTATAGTTGGGGCGTTTCTGGGCTCGCTTGCGCCCCCGATTGCAGGACAGCTCCAGAGACCGCTCCAGAGACTCAGGAGGCTTGGTGAAGCGACGGACGCCTGCGCTGACCTGGAGAGACAGAGGAAGGAAGGGAGAGACAGAGAGAGACAGAGAGAGAGAGGGGGGAGGGAGAGGGAGGAGGGGGAGATGGAGGGAGGAGGGAGAGAGAGAGAGAGACAGAGGAAGGGAGGGATGGCGGGAGATGGAGGGAGGAGAGAGAGGGGGAGAGAGGGGGAGAGAGAGAGAGAGAGAGGAGAGAAGGAAGGGAGGGATGGCGGGAGATGGCGCGGGAGGGGGAGACAGACAGAGACAGAGGGAGAGAGAGGGGGAGAGGGACAGAGGAAGGAAGGGAGAGACAGAGAGGAGGAGGGAGAGAGAGACAGAGAGAGAGGGAGGGAGGGATGGAGGGAGATGGAGGAAGGAGGGGGAGAGGGAGGAGGGAGATGGAGGGAGGAGGGAGAGAGAGAGAGAGACAGAGGAAGGAAGGGAGGGATGGCGGAGAGAGGAGGGAGGAGAGAGAGAGAGAGAGAGAGAGAGAGAGAGGAAGGAAGGGAGGGAGGCAGAGAGATGGGGGAGAGAAAATGAAAACAGACAATGCTCAGAGAGACAGAGAGAAAGACGGTTTGAGAGACAGAGGAAGGAAGGGAGAGACAGAAGACAGGTTCTGGATCAGGGCTACTGATCAACAAGAGGCCAGAGAGGACAGGTTCTGGATCAGTTTGGGAGACTAGATCAACAACAAGTGGCCGACCAGAGGACAGGTTCTGGATCAGTTTGGTAGACTAGGGATCAGAGAGAGGCCGACCAGAGGAGAGGTTCTGGATCAGTTTGAGACACTGATCAACAGAGGGAGACCAGAGACAGGTTCTGGAGAGTTTGTTCGCTACTGATCAGCAACAAGTGGCCACCAGAGGACACGATCAACAACAAGAGAGAGGATCAGACTAGAGAACAACAAGAGGCCAACCAGAGGACAGGTTCTGGATCAGAGAGAGGAGGCACAGTTTGAGACTACTGATCAACAACAAGTGGCCGACCAGAGGACAGGTTCTGGAGAGTTTGGTAGAGACAGAGGAAGAGAAGGTTCTGGATCAGTTTGAGACTAGATCAACAACAAGACCAGAGGACAGTTTCTGGATCAGTTTGGGACAGATCAACAACAAGTGGCCAACCAGAGGACAGGTTCTGGATCAGTTTGAGACAGAGGAACAACAAGTGGCCAACCAGAGACAGTTTCTGGATCAGTTTGGAGACTAGAAAACAAGTGGCCAAGAACAGGTTCTGGATCAGTTTGCTCACTACTGATCAAAGACAAGTGGCCAACCAGAAGACAGGTTCTGGATCAGTTTGTAGACTACTGATCAACAACAAGTGGCCGATTGAAGACAGGTTCTGGATCAGTTTGGTAGACTACTGATCAACAACAAGTGGCCGACCAGAAGACAGGTTCTGGATCAGTTTGGTAGACTACTGATCAACAACAAGTGGCCAACCAGAGGACAGGTTCTGGATCAGTTTGTTAGCTACTGATCAACAACAAGTGGCCGACCAGAAGACAGTTCCAACTCATCCCAAAGAACATCAATGGGGTTGAGATCAGGGCTCGGTGCAGACCAGTCAAGTTCTTCCACACCGATCTCAACAAACCATTTCTGTATGGACCTCGCTTTGTGCACGGGGGGGGGGGGGGGGTCATTGTCAATCTGAAACAGGAAAGGGGCTTATCCAAACACTAAGTTGGAATCATCTAGAATGTCATTGCATGCTGTAGCGTTAAGATTTACCCTTCACTGGAACTAAAGGAGCCCGAAACAATGAACAACAGCCCCAGACCATTATTCCTCCTGTGGCGTTCTCCTGGCATCCTCCAAAACCCAGATGTGTCCGTTTGAACAGGACCCCACCACAGTAACAGCCCCAGACCATTATACCTCCTCCACCAAACTTTACAGTTGGCTTGATGCATTGAAACAGGTGGCGTTCTCCTGGCATCCTCCAAAACCCAGATGTGTCCGTTTTAACAGGACCCCACCACAGTAACAGTCAATGGAAGACAAGAATAACTAGGCCTGAGTTGAGCTACGTGACCACGGTGTGTGTGTGTGTGTGGTTGGTTCGTCTTCTCATCTTCGGGCCTGTCATTTCGTCTAAAGCTGTCATCCATTAACCACAATACACCACTGCCAAACAGGAAGTGATCTCACCTGCTGAGAAGGCCTGTTAAGCTAGGCTTATTTATAGTAAACAGGTCCTCGGTTGTTTTGGAGGAGGGGCTGTAATACAAAATCTCCTGATCTCCTCTAGATATGATTTTACATGAACAACGACGGTTTCAGCTGGAAGAAATCCTCCCCTTTAAAGGAAGTGTATGAATTGTTGTTTTGGAGGAGGGGCTGTAATACAAATCTCCTGATCTCCTCTAGATATGATTTTACATGAACAACGACGGTTTCAGCTGGAAGAAATCCTCCCCTTTAATTAAGGAAGTGTATGAATTGTTGTTTTGGAGGAGGGGCTGTAATACAAATCTCCTGATCTCCTCTAGATATGATTTTACATGAACAACGACGGTTTCAGCTGGAAGAAATCCTCCCCTTTAATTAAGGAAGTGTATGAATTGTTGTTTTGGAGGAGGGGCTGTAATACAAATCTCCTGATCTCCTCTAGATATGATTTTACATGAACAACGACGGTTTCAGCTGGAAGAAATCCTCCCCTTTAAAGGAAGTGTATGAATTGTTGTTTTGGAGGAGGGGCTGTAATACAAATCTCCTGATCTCCTCTAGATATGATTTTACATGAACAACGACATGTTTTCAGCTGGAAGAAATCCTCCCCTTTAAAGGAAGTGTATGAATTCATTAATTAATTTATGAGGGTGCAGGCCAGGCTGGAAGAAATCCTCCCCTTTAATTAAGGAAGTGTATGAATTCATTAATTAATTTATGAGGGTGCAGGCCAGGCTGGAAGAAATCCTCCCCTTTAATTAAGGAAGTGTATGAATTCATTAATTAATTTATGAGGGTGCAGGCCAGGCTGGAAGAAATCCTCCCCTTTAATTAAGGAAGTGTATGAATTCATTAATTAATTTATGAGGGTGCAGGCCAGGCTGGAAGAAACCCTCCCCTTTAATTAAGGAAGTGTATGAATTCATTAATTAATTTATGAGGGTGCAGGCCAGGCTGGAAGAAACCCTCCCCTTTAATTAAGGAAGTGTATGAATTCATTAATTAATTTATGAGGGTGCAGGCCAGGCTGGAAGAAACCCTCCCCTTTAATTAAGGAAGTGTATGAATTCATTAATTAATTTATGAGGGTGCAGGCCAGGCTGGAAGAAACCCTCCCCTTTAAGGAAGTGTATGAATTAACAAATTAATTTATGTATGAATTAACAAATTAATTTATGTATGAATTAACAAATTAATTTATGTATGAATTAACAAATTAATTTATGTATGAATTAACAAATACATTTTTGTATGAATTAACAAATTAATTTATGTATGAATTAACAAATACATTTTTGTATGAATTAATTGATGTATGGTATGAAAATAGCCCTAATGTGATATTTCAGTTTTTCAATTTAATTAATACATTTGCTAAAATGTCAAGAAACATGTTTTTTTGCTTTGTTATAATGGGGTATTGTGATTGATGAGGGGGGGAGGTTGCTTTGTTATAATGGGGTATTGTGATTGATGAGGGGAGGAGGTTGCTTTGTTATAATGGGGTATTGAGGATTGATGAGGATTGATGAGGGGGAGGTTGCTTTGTTATAATGGGGTATTGTGATTGGTGAGGAGGGGAGGGGGTTGCTTTGTTATAATGGGGTATTGTGATTGATGAGGGGAGGTTGCTTTGTTATAATGGGGTATTGTAATTGATGAGGGGGGAGATTGTGATTGATGAGGGGGACATAATGGGGTATTGTGATTGATGAGGGAGGAGGTTGCTTTGTTATAATGGGGTATTGTGATTGATGAGGGGAGGAGGTTGCATAATGGGGTAGTGTGTAGATTGATGAGGGCACACACACACACAGACACACAGAGAACAAAGACACACACACAGAGACACACACACAGAGACACACACACACACACACACACACACAGACACACACACAGAGACACACTCACAGAGACACACACACACAGAGACACACAGAGACACACACACACAGAGACACACACACACAGAGAACACACACACACAGAGAACACACACACACACACACACAGAGACACACACACAGAGACACACACACAGAGACACACACACACACACACACACAGAGAACACACACACACACACACACACACACACACACAGAACACACACACACACACACACACACACACACACACACACACACACACACACACACAACACACACACACACACACAGAGACACAAATTAATTATTGTAATAATGAAACCGTCAGCGCAAAAGTCTTGACTGACTGTTAAGCCGAGAGCCTTTACAGACAACACACAGTTTAGATAGATAATACCCAGAATGCCTTGTTCCACCTCTCCCTTGTAGATTGGGGGAGGAACACACCATACCATAAACTACTCTGGGTTCATCCTGTCTCTATCTGCAGCGGGCGTTATCTTAGGGTAGCCTAGTGGTTAGAGCGTTGGACTAGTAAACGGAAGGTTGCAAGTTCAAACCCCCGAGCTGACAAGGTACAAATCTGTCGTTCTGCCCCTGAACAGGCAGTTAACCCACTGTTCCTAGGCCGTCATTGAAAATAAGAATTTGTTCTTAACTGACTTGCCTAGTTAAATAAAGGTTAAAAAAATTAAAAACCCGCGGCCAGGATGTATAAGGGCCATCTCTGTCACAACCACTTCCTGTTACTGGAATCACCAGCTGTTAAGGTGTAAATCACCAAAGTCGATCAGTTGTATCAGGTAAAACCAAACGCCCTGATTAGCTGCAGGGTGCTAGAGAGGACATCATGTATAATGTAGTCGATCAGTTGTTAACTCTTATATCAGGTAAAACCAAACGCCCTGATTAGCTGCAGGGTGCTAGAGAGGACATCATGTATAATGTAGTCGATCAGTTGTTAACTCTTATATCAGGTAAAACCAAACGCCTGATTAGCTGCAGGGTGCTAGAGAGGACATCATGTATAATGTAGTCGATCAGTTGTTAACTCTTATATCAGGTAAAACCAAACGCCCTGATTAGCTGCAGGGTGCTAGAGAGGACATCATGTATAATGTAGTCGATCAGTTGTTAACTCTTATATCAGGTAAAACCAAACGCCCTGATTAGCTGCAGGGTGCTAGAGAGGACCTCATGTATAATGTAGTCGATCAGTTGTTAACTCTTATATCAGGTAAAACCAAAAGCCCTGATTAGCTGCAGGGTGCTAGAGAGGACATCATGTATAATGTAGTCGATCAGTTGTTAACTCTTATATCAGGTAAAACCAAACACCCTGATTAGCTGCAGGGTGCTAGAGAGGACATCATGTATAATGTAGTCGATCAGTTGTTAACTCTTATATCAGGTAAAACCAAACGCCCTGATTAGCTGCAGGGTGCTAGAGAGGACATCATGTATAATGTAGTCGATCAGTTGTTAACTCTTATATCAGGTAAAACCAAACGCCCTGATTAGCTGCAGGGTGCTAGAGAGGACATCATGTATAATGTAGTCGATCAGTTGTTAACTCTTATATCAGGTAAAACCAAACGCCCTGATTAGCTGCAGGGTGGTAGAGAGGACATCATGTATAATGTAGTCGATCAGTTGTTAACTCTTATATCAGGTAAAACCAAACGCCCTGATTAGCTGCAGGGTGCTAGAGAGGACATAATGTATTCAACAGCACTCCACCAATCAGGCCTTTACGGTAGAGTGGCCAGATGGAAGCCACTCCTCAGTAAAAGGCACATGACAGCCCTCTTGGAGTTTGCCAAAAGGCACCTAAAGGACTCTCAGACCACGAGAAACAAGATTCTCTGGTCTGATAAAACCAAGATTGAAGTCTTTGGCCTGAATGCCGAGCGTCACGTCTGGAGGAAACCTGGCACCATCCCTACGGTGAAGCATGGTGGTGGCAGCATCATGCTGTAGGGATGTTTTTCAGCTGCAGGGACTGGGAGACTAGTCAGGATCGAGGGAAAGATGAACGGAGCAAAGTACAGAGATTCTTGATTAAAAAAAAAACTGCTTCCGAGCGCTCAGCACCTCAGAAAGTGAACCTTCGCCCCAGTCTAACAGGACAACGACCCTAAGCACACAGCCAAGACAACGTAGGAGTGGCTTCGTGACAAATCTCTGAATGTCCTTGAGTGGCCCAGCCAGAGCCCGGATTTGAACCCAATCGAACATCTCTGGAGAGACCTGAAAACAGCTGTGCAGCAACTCTCCCCATCCAACCTGACAGAGCTTGAGAGGATCTGTAGAGAAGAATGGGAGAAACTCCCCAAATACAGGTGTGCCAAGCTTGTAGCATCATACCCAAGAGGTTGTAATCGCTGCCAAAGGTGCTTCAACAAAGTACTGAGTGAAGGGTCTGAATACTTATGCAACTGTGATATTTCTGTTTTAGCTTTGTCATTATGGTGTATTGTGATGCCATTATGTGGTATTGTGATGTCATTATGGGGTATTGTGATGTCATTATGGGGTATTGTGATGCCATTATGGGGTATTGTGATGTCATTATGGGGTATTGTGATGTCATTATGGGGTATTGTGATGTCATTATGTCATTATGGTATTGTAACAAAACAAAACCTGGACAAAGTTGAGGGGTCTGAATACTTTCCGAAGGTCACTGTATGTGTGTGTGTGTGTGTGTGTGTACTCACTGTGGTTTTGTGCTGTGTGAAGACAGACAGGTCTCCGTTGAAGATTACCTCAGCCAGAGAGTTGACCAGCGGCTGGTAGTGGATGATGAGAAACACCTTGAGACAAAGATAACAACCTTCATATGCAGTTTCCCTGAAGAGAGGTGGTGAGGAGAGGAGAGGAGAGGAGAGGAGAGGTGAGGAGAGGAGAGGAGAGGAGAGGAGAGGAGAGGAGAGGAGAGGAGAGGTGAGGTGAGGTGTGGTGAGGAGAGGTGAGGAGAGGAGAGGAGGGGAGAGGAGAGAGGGGAGAGGAGAGGAGAGGAGAGGAGAGGAGAGAGGAGAGGTGAGGGGAGGTGATGAGGTGAGGTGAGGTGAGGAGAGGTGAGTGATGAGGTGAGGTGAGATGAGGTGAGGAGAGGTGAGGTGAGGTGTGGTGAGGTGTGGTGAGGTGAGGTGAGGTGAGGTGTGAGTGAGGTGAGGTGAGGTGAGGAGAGATGTGGTGAGGTGAGGTGGTGAGGTGAGGTGTGGTGGTGGGATGAGGTGAGGTGAGGTGTGAGGTGAGGTGAGGTGGGTGAGGTGAGGTGAGGTGAGAGGTGAGGAGAGGAGAGGTGAGGTGAGGTGAGAGAGGTGGAGGAGAGGAGAGGAGGTGAGGTGAGGTGTGGTGTGGTGAGGTGAGGTGAGGTGAGGTGATGAGGTGAGGTGAGGTGAGGTGAGGTGAGGTGTGGTGAGAGAGGTGAGAGGTGAGGTGAGGTGGTGAGGTGAGGTGAGGTGAGGTGAGGTGAGAGAGATGTGATGAGGTGAGGTGAGGTGAGGAGATGGATGAGGTGAGGTGAGGAGGTGAGGTGAGGTGAGGTGAGGTGAGATGAGGTGAGGTGGTGAGATGAGGAGGTGAGGTGTGGGTGAGGTGAGAGGTGAGGTGAGGTGTGATGAGGTGAGGTGAGGTGAGGTGATGTGTGAGGTGAGAGGTGAGGTGAGGTGAGGTGAGAGGTGAGGTGAGATGGTGAGGTGAGGTGGTGAGGTGAGGTGAGAGGTGTGAGGTGAGGAGAGTGAGGTGAGGTGAGGTGAGGTGAGGTGAGAGGTGAGGTGAGTGAGGTGAGGTGAGGTGAGATGTGATGAGGTGAGGTGAGGTGAGGTGTGGTGTGGTGAAGGTGAGGTGAGGTGTGGTGAGGTGATGAGATGAGGTGAGGTGTGGTGAGGTGAGAGTGTGGTGAGGTGAGGTGTGGTGAGGTGAGGTGTGAGAGGTGAGGAGATGGTGAGGTGAGGTGTGATGTGATGAGGTGAGGTGAGTGATGAGGTGAGGTGATGAGGTGAGGTGTGAGATGAGGTGAGGTGAGGTGAGGTGAGGTGATGAGGTGTGAGGTGAGGAGGTGGGTGTGAGGTGAGGATGAGGTGAGGTGTGATGAGGTGTGGTGTGATGAGGTGAGGTGAGGTGTGGTGAGATGTGATGATGTGATGGTGAAGAGGTGTGAGGTGTGATGTGATGAGATGAAGGGGTGTGATGTGAAGAGGTGTGAAGAGGTGTGGTGGTGTGAGGTGTGATGAGGTGAGGTGATGAGGTGTGAGTGTGATGAGGTGTGGTGTGAAGAGGTGTGAGGTGTGATGAGGTGAGGTGAGGTGAGGTGAGATGTGATGAGGTGTGATGAGGTGATGAGGTGATGATGAGGTGAGTGAGATGAGGTGTGATGTGATGAGGTGTGGTGAGATGGGGTGGTGATGTGATGAGGTGAGGTGAGATGAGAGTGATGATGAGGTGAGGTGAGGTGAGGTGAGGTGAGGTGAGATGAGGTGGTGATGAGTGATGAGGTGTGATGTGAAGAGGGTGAGGATGTGAGGTGAGGTGTGATGTGATGAGGTGTGGTGAGATGAGGGTGAGGTGAGGTGAGGTGAGGTGTGAGGTGAGGTGTGATGAGGTGAGATGAGATGTGATGTGGTGATGTGAAGGTGATGTGTGAGGTGAGGTGAGGTGTGATGAGGTGAGGTGAGGTGTGATGAGGTGAGTGTGATGTGAAGGGGTGAGGTGAGAGAGGTGAGGTGTGGTGTGATGAGGTGAGGTGAAGAGGTGAGGTGAGGTGAGGTGAGGTGAGGTGTGATGTGATGAGGTGAGGTGAGGTGAGATGATGAGGTGAGGTGATGTGAAGAGGTGTGATGAGGGTGAGGGTGTGATGTGAAGAGGTGAGGTGATGTGATGAGGTGTGATGTGATGGGGTGAGGTGAGGTGTGATGAGGTGAGAGATGTGAGGAGGTGTGGTGTGATGAGGGTGTGGTGATGAGGTGAGAGAGATGAGGTGAGGTGATGGTGTGAGGTGAGGTGTGGTGAGGTGAGGTGATGAGGTGTGGTGTGATGAGGTGATGGTGTGATGAGGTGTGATGAGGTCTGATGAGGTGAGGTGTGGGTGTGAGGATGAGGTGAGGTGAGGAGATGAGGTGAGGTGTGATGAGGTGAGAGTGTGATGAGGTGTAATGAGGTGTGAATGAGGTGAGGTGAGGTGAGGTGAGGTGATGAGATGAGGTGTGGTGTGATGAGGTGAGGTGAGGGTGGTGAGGTGTGATGAGGAGATGATGGTGAGGTGTGGTGATGAGGTGTGATGTGAGGTGTGGTGAGGTGAGGTGTGGTGAGGTGTGATGATGAGGTGTGAAGAGGTGTGATGAGGTGTGATGTGATGAGGTGTAGTGTGATGAAGAGGTGTGAAGAGGTGAGATGAGTGATGTGAAGAGGTGTGATGAGGAGGTGATGAGGTGTGAGGTGAGGTGTGATGAGGTGTGGTGTGATGAGGTGTGATGTGAAGAGGTGTGATGAGGTGTGAGGTGTGATGTGAGGTGTGAAGATGAGGTGTGAGGTGATGTGATGAGGGTGTGAGATGAGGTGAGATGTGGTGTGGTGTGATGAGGTGAGGTGTGATGAGGTGAGGTGAGATGTGTGGTGATGAGGTGAGGTGAGGTGTGGTGAGGTGAGGTGTGATGTGAATGAGGTGAGGTGTGAGGTGATGATGGAATGAGGTGGGTGAGGTGTGATGAGAGGTGAAGGGGTGTGATGAGGTGAGGTGTGATGTGAAGAGGTGAGATGATGAGGTGTGATGTGATGGGTGTGTGAGAGGTGTGAAGGGGTGAGGTGTGATGTGAAGGTGTGTGATGATGAGGTGTGATGTGATGGGGTGTAGTGTGATGAGGTGTGAAGGGGTGAGGTGATGTGAGAGGTGTGAGGTGTGATGGGGTGAGGTGTGATGAGGTGAGATGATGGGGTGTAGTGTGATGAAGAGGTGTGAAGGTGTGAGTGAGGTGTGATGTGAAGGTGTGAGTGATATGATGAGGTGTGATGTGATGAGGGTGTAGTGTGATGAGGTGTTATGTGATGGGGTGTAGTGTGATGAGGTGAGGTGTGATGTGATGAGGTGAGGTAGAGGTGATGATGGGTGAATGAGGTATGATGAGGTGAGGTGTGGTGTGATGAGATGAGGTGAGTGAAGAGGTGTGATGAGGTGAGGTGAGAGGTGATGAGGTGAGATGAGGTGAGGTGAGGTGAGAGGTGGTGAGGTGTGAGGTGAGGTGAGGTGTGAAGAGGTGTGATGTGTGAGGTTGAGGTGAGGTGTGGTGAGGTGTGATGAGGTGTGATGAGGTGAGATGAAAGAGTGTGATGAGGTGAGGTGTTGATGAGGTGTGATGTGGTGTGATGTGAAGAGGTGATGGAGGTGTGATGAGGTGAGGTTTGATGAGGTGAGGTGTGGTGTGGTGATGAGGTGTGATGAGGTGAGGTGATGAGGTGTGAAGGTGTGATGTGATGAGGATGGGGTGTAGTGTGATGAGGTGTGATGTGTGATGAGGTGTGGTGTGAGATGATGGGGTGATGAGGTGAAGGTGTGAGGTGAGGTGAGGTGTGAGGTGTGATGTGATGAGGTGTAGTGTGATGAGGTGTTATGTGAGGGATGTAGGTGTGAGTGTGATGTGTGATGTGAGGTGGATGAGGGTGTGGTGTGGTGTGATGAGGTGTAGAGGTGAGGTGATGAGGTGTGGTGAGGTGTGGTGGATGATGTGGTGTGATGAGGTGTGGTGTGATGAGGTGTGAGGTGTAGGTGAGGTGAGGTGATGAGGTGTGATGAAGAGTGAGGTGGTGAGAGGTGTGGTGTGATGAAGAGGTGAGGTGATGAGGTGTGATGAGGTGTGATGAGAGGTGAGGTGTGAGAGGTGTGTGTGATGAGGTGTGGTGATGATGAGATGGGTGTGGTGATGAGTGAGGTGGTGTGATGAGGTGTGGTGAGGTGGTGATGATGATGGTGTAGGTGATGAGGTGTGATGAGGTGTGGTGAGATGATGAGTGTGATGAGGTGAGGTGATGAGGTGAGGTGTGTGTGTGAGGTGTGATGAGGTGTGATGAGGTGTGAGATGAGAGTTAGAGGTGAGGTGTGTGTGATGAGGTGTGAAGCGGTGTGATGAGGTGATGAGGTGTGGTGTGATGAGGTGTAGTGTGATGAGGTGTGATGAGGTGTGAGGTGTGAGCGGTGTGAGGTGAGGTTATGAGGTGAGTGATGAGGTGTGTGATGAGGTGAGGTGTGAGAGGTGTGTGATGAGGTGTGATGAGGTGTAGTGTGAGGTGAGGTGTGATGTGATGAGGTGATGAGGTGAGTGAGGTGTGATGTGATGAGGTGAGGTGTGATGAGGTGAGATTGTGTGTGATGTGATAAGGTGTGATGAGGTGTGATGTGATGAGGTGATGAGGTGTGATGTGATGAGGTGCAGTGAGGTGTGGTGAGGTGTAGTGTGATGAGGTGTGATGAGGTGAGATTGTGTGTGTGAGGTGAGGAGGTACCTGTGAGTGTGATGAGGTGAGGTGAGAGGGACACCTGAGGGTTGATCTTACGATCTTCAGACTGAAACACAGACAGACAATATGTCAGATACACATTAGTATTGATTACACAGTACATTACACACCACCCCTCTCCACCTACCTGTTCAGGGCCAGAGACCAGAGAGAAGACACCCCTCTCCACCTACCTGTTCAGGGCAGACCAGAGAGAAGACACCCCTCTCCACCTACCTGTTCAGGGCAGACCAGAGAGAAGACACCCCTCTCCACCTACCTGTTCAGGGCAGACCAGAGAGAAGACGTAGAGAGGCAGGAACAGACGGTTGAGCAGGTGGTCTGTCAGGACATCGTTCAGGAACTCACAGTTGATAGTCAGGATATCGTTCAGGTAGTGGAGATGGTCGAGATGCTCTGCTACCAAGTCACTCAGCTTCCCCCGGTTACGATGCCTGGAGGGGGGAGAGGGAGAGAGACAGAGACAGAGAGAGAGCGAGAGAGAGGAGAGGGGAGAGAGGGAGAGGAGAGAGGAGAGAGAGGTGGTATGTACATAAGTGTGTAATGATCTAGTCTGTAACTGTTATGGTTTTGTGTTTCACAACATGTATCTGAATGTATACCCAAGTCTGCAGTGCAAACACAACCTTCCCGAGGGGACAATATCTTAATCAGATAACTCTGACAGGTAGAAAGTCTAAACTGATACAACACTGACACCTAGTGGACAGAGGGGAGAATGACCCATCTGAAGTGTAGATAGAGACCCCTAGTGGACACAGGGGAGAATGACCCATCTGAAGGTTAGATAGAGAGAGACCCCTAGTGGACACAGGGGAGAATGACCCATCTGAAGACTAGATAGACCCCTAGTGGACACAGGGGAGAATGACCCATCTGAAGGTTAGATAGAGACCCCTAGTGGACACAGGGGAGAATGACCCATCTGAAGACTAGATAGACCCCTAGTGGACACAGGGGAGAATGACCCATCTGAAGGTTAGATAGAGACCCCTAGTGGACACAGGGGAGAATGACCCATCTGAAGACTAGATAGAGACCCCTAGTGGACACAGGGGAGAATGACCCATCTGAAGACTAGATAGAGACCCCTAGTGGACACAGGGGAGAATGACCCATCTGAAGGTTAGATAGAGACCCCTAGTGGACACAGGGGAGAATGACCCATCTGAAGGTTAGATAGAGACCCCTAGTGGACACAGGGGAGAATGACCCATCTGAAGACTAGATAGAGACCCCTAGTGGACACAGTGAGAATGACCCATCTGAAGGTTAGATAGAGACCCCTAGTGGACACAGGGGAGAATGACCCATCTGAAGGTTAGATAGAGACCCCTAGTGGACACAGGGGAGAATGACCCATCTGAAGACTAGATAGAGACCCCTAGTGGACACAGGGGAGAATGACCCATCTGAAGACTAGATAGAGACCCCTAGTGGACACAGGGGAGAATGACCCATCTGAAGGTTAGAAGGGTGAAGATCCACTGAATGACCCATCTGAGGTTAGACAGATGTGACAGAGGTGACCCATCTGAAGACTTTCCCCTAGTGGACACAGTGAGATGAGAAATCTGAAGGTGATAGAGACCCCTAGTGGACACAGGGGAGAATGATGAAGGTGTGATGTGACCCCTGTGTGTGAGAATGACCCATGTGAAGACTAGATAGAGACCCCTTGGTCCAGGGGAGATGATCTGTGACTGATAGAGACCCCTAGTGGACACAGGGGAGTGTGATGACCCATCTAGATAGGTCCATCTGAACACAGGGTCCAGCTCATGAAGACTAGATGAGACCCCTGTGGACACAGGTGTGTGAATGTCTGATGTGTGTGGGTGTGCTGTGAAGGAAAGATCCACTCATCCCCATAGTGATGTGTGTGTCTACTCCAGCACGTTCTATAGAAATGTATAGGAAGCTAAATGATGTGTGTGAACACACTTGTGTGTGTGTAGCACTCTGGTCCGTGAACACACTTGGTCCAGTTTGATGATGTGTGTGTGTGTGTGTGTGTGTGTGTGTGTGTGTCTACTCACTCTTGGTCCGTCTGAACACACTTGTCCAGCTCTATGACGTTGCTGCCGTGTGTGTGTGTGTGTGTGTGTGTGTGTGTGTCTACTCACTCTTGGTCCGTCTGAACACACTTGTCCAGCTCTATGACGTTGCTGCCGTGTGTGTGTGTGTGTGTGTGTGTGTGAGTGTGTGTGTGTGTGTCTACTCACTCTTGGTCCGTCTGAACACACTTGTCCAGCTCTATGACGTTGCTGCCGTGTGTGTGTGTGTGTGTGTGTGTGTGTGTCTACTCACTCTTGGTCCGTCTGAACACACTTGTCCAGCTCTATGACGTTGCTGCCGTGTGTGTGTGTGTGTGTGTGTGTGTGTGTGTGTACTCACTCTTGGTCCGTCTGAACACACTTGTCCAGCTCTATGACGTTGCTGCCGTGTGTGTGTGTGCGTGTGTGCGTGTGTGCGTGTGTGTGTGTGTGTGTGTCTACTCACTCTTGGTCCGTCTGAACACACTTGTCCAGCTCTATGACGTGAGAGCCGATGAACCAGACCAGGTTACTGAAGTAAGGGACCGCCGTCTTGTCTCGAATGTAGTGCAGCATGTGCTGGTTGTCCACTAGAGGGGTGAGAGGTCAAGGGATGTTACCGTGGTTACACAGATAGATGGGGAGACAGGGGGGGGTCAGAGGAATACAGGACCAGACATTTACAGAGATTGGATATGAGTATAAGCATATAGAGAATAAAGCTGTTCTCTCCAGGAGGACTCTGAGACTGATGTGAGACTGATGATGGAGGACTCTACTCAGAGGCTGATGTGGAGGACTCTACTCAGAGACTGATGTGGAGGACTCTACTCAGAGACTGATGTGGAGGACTCTACTCAGAGACTGATGTGGAGGACTCTACTCAGAGACTGATGTGGAGGACTCTACTCTGAGACTGATGTGGAGGACTCTACTCTGAGACTGATGTGGAGGACTCTACTCTGAGACTGATGTGGAGGACTCTACTCTGAGACTGATGTGGAGGACTCTACTCTGAGACTGATGTGGAGGACTCTACTCTGAGACTGATGTGGAGGACTCTACTCTGAGACTGATGGCTGATGAGGACTCTACTCTGAGACTGATGTGGAGGACTCTACTCTGAGACTGATGTGGAGGACTCTACTCTGAGACTGATGTGGAGGACTCTACTCTGAGACTGATGTGGAGGACTCTACTCTGAGACTGATATGGAGGACTCTACTCAGAGACTGATGTGGAGGACTCTACTCTGAGACTGATGTGGAGGACTCTACTCTGAGACTGATATGGAGGACTCTACTCTAAGACTGATATGGAGGACTCTACTCTAAGACTGATATGGAGGACTCTACTCAGAGACTGATGTGGAGGACTCTACTCAGAGACTGATGTGGAGGACTCTACTCAGACTGATGTGGAGGACTCTACTCTGAGACTGATGTGGAGGACTCTACTCTGGAGACTGATGTGGAGGACTCTACTCTGAGACTGATATGGAGGACTCTACTCTGAGACTGATGTGGAGGACTCTACTCAGAGACTGATGTGGAGGACTCTACTCAGAGACTGATGTGGAGGACTCTACTCTGAGACTGATATGGAGGACTCTACTCTGAGACTGATATGGAGGACTCTACTCAGAGACTGATATGGAGGACTCTACTCAGAGACTGATATGGAGGACTCTACTCTGAGACTGATGTGGAGGACTACCAACTCTGGTTTCTGACAATGGGTCATCACGGTAGGCCAAACTCCAGTCCTCCAAACTCCAGTCCTTACGAAGAAGACATGCTTCATCGTAACATTCTGAATACTCATTGTTGTACGGAGTTGTTCAGTTGTTCAAAACAATTCAGGAATGTTTCACCTCTTAGAAAATGTGTATTATAACTGGATATCAGTATTATAACAGTTGACTTGAAACGATGGGTTTGAATTACACAGAAACCAACAAAAAGCAGGCAGGTCAGTTTACACATTTAAATGATAAGCCCAAGTCAATAATATAATTAATAACATTAATGATTACTATATATTACACACACACACATTCAGTGAGGTGCATTTATTAATCAGACTTACATGAGACTGGAGTTAGGCCCACGGGAGGTAAGAGTGAGAGGAGGAAGAGGAGATGGGGAGAGGAGGAAGAGAAGGAAGAGGAGAGAAAGAGGAGGAGAGAGGGGGAGAGGGAGGAGAGGAGGAAGAGGAGAGAGAAGGAAGAGGAGGGAGAGAGAGGAGAGGGGGAGAGAAGAGGAGGAAGAGGAAGAGGAGGGAGAGAGAGGAGGAAGAGGAGGGAGAGGAGAGAGAGGAGAAAGAGGAAGAGGAGAGAAGAGGAGGGAAAGGAGAGAGAGGAAGAGGAGAGAAGAGGATAGAGAGAAGGAAGAGGAGGGAGAGAGAGGAGGAAGAGGGAGGGAAGGGAGAGGGGGGTGGTGAGAGGGAGGAAAGGGGAGAGAGCATACACAAGGTTAACGGTAGTCAGGTAGCTGTGTAGTGTCTAACAGACTCCTGGGTAGTCAGGTAGCTGTGTAGTGTCTAACAGACTCCTGGGTAGTCAGGTAGCTGTGTAGTGTCTAACAGACTCCTGGGTAGTCAGGTAGCTGTGTAGTGTCTAACAGACTCCTGGGTAGTCAGGTAGCTGTGTAGCGTCTAACAGACTCCTGGGTAGTCAGGTAGCTGTGTAGTGTCTAACAGACTCCTGGGTAGTCAGGTAGCTGTGTAGTGTCTAACAGACTCCTGGGTAGTCACCCAGCTGTGTAGTGTCTAACAGACTCACACAGGGTACACAGTCAGGCTACTGTATAGTCAGGTAGCTGTGTAGTGTCTAACAGACTCCTAAACAGCAGGGCTAACAGACTCCTGGGTAGCTACATATAGCTGGTAGACACAGTGTCTAACAGGCTCAGCTCTGGGTAGTCAGGTAGCTGTGTAGTGTCTAACAGACTCCTGGGTAGTCAGGTAGCTGTGTAGTGTCTAACAGACTCCTGGGTAGTCAGGTAGCTGTGTAGTGTCTAACAGGCTCCTGTGGTAGTCAGGTAGCTGTGTAGTGTCTAACAGACTCCTGGGTAGTCAGGTAGCTGTGTAGTGTCTAACAGACTCCAGTCAGGTAACTGTAAACCCTAACAGACTCCTGGGCTAGTAGGTAGCTGGTTAGTGTCAACAGACTCCTGGGAGTCAGGTAGCTGTGTAGTGTCCAACAGACTCCTGGGTAGTCAGGTAGCTGTGTAGTGTCAACAGACTCCTGGGTAGTCAGGTAGCTGTGTAGTGTCTAACAGACTCCTGGGTAGTCAGGTAGCTGTGTAGTGTCTAACAGAACTAAACAGCAGGGCTCCTGGAGACACAGGTAGCTGTGTAGTGGCTAACAGACTCCTGGGTATCAGGTAGCTGTGTAGTGTCTAACAGGCTCCTGGGTACAGGTAGCTGTGTAGTGTCTAACAGACTCCTGGGTAGTCAGGTAGCTGTGTAGTGTCTAACAGACTCCTGGGTAGTCAGGTAGCTGTGTAGTGTCTAACAGACTCCTGGGTAGTCAGGTAGCTGTGTAGTGTCTAACAGACTCCTGGGTAGTCAGGTAGCTGTGTAGTGGCTAACAGACTCCTGGGTAGTCAGGTAGCTACATAGTGTCTAACAGACTCCTGGGGGAGCTCACAGCTGCAGGACTCCTGGGTACAGGTAGCTGGTAGTGTCTAACAGGCTCCTGGGTAGTCAGGTAGCTGTGTAGTGTCTAACAGACTCCTGGTAGTCAGGTAGCTGTGTAGTGTCTAACAGACTCCTGGGTAGTCAGGTAGCTGTGTAGTGTCTAAAACAGCACTCCTGGGTAGTCAGGTAGCTGTGTAGTGGCTAACAGACTCCTGGGTAGTCAGGTAGCTGTGTAGTGTCTAACAGAACTAAACAGCAGGACCTATATAACCCACACAGCTACATACAACCCACACAGCTACACAACCCACACAGTTACATATAACCCACACAGCTACATATAACCCACACAGCTACACAACCCACACAGCTACATAACCCACACAGCTACATATAACCCACACAGCTACACAACCCACACAGCTACACAACCCACACAGCTACACAACCCACACAGCTACATATAACCCACACAGCTACACAACCCACACAGCTACATATAACCCACACAGCTACACAACCCACACAGCTACACAACCCACACAGCTACACAACCCACACAGCTACACAACCCACACAGCTACATATAACCCACACAGCTACATATAACCCACACAGCTACATATAACCCACACAGCTACACAACCCACACAGCTACACAACCCACACAGCTACACAACCCACACAGCTACACAACCCACACAGCTACACAACCCACACAGCTACACAACCCACACAGCTACACAACCCACACAGCTACACAACCCACACAGCTACATAACCCACACAGCTACATATAACCCACACAGCTACATATAACCCACACAGCTACATATAACCCACACAGCTACACAACCCACACAGCTACACAACCCACACAGCTACATATAACCCACACAGCTACACAACCCACACAGCTACATATAACCCACACAGCTACACAACCCACACAGCAACACAACCCACACAGCTACATAACCCACACAGCTACACAACCCACACAGCTACATATAACCCACACAGCTACACAACCCACACAGCTACATATAACCCACACAGCTACACAACCCACACAGCTACACAACCCACACAGCTACACAACCCACACAGCTACACAACCCACACAGCTACACAACCCACACAGCTACATATAACCCACACAGCTACATATAACCCACACAGCTACACAACCCACACAGCTACATATAACCCACACAGCTACACAACCCACACAGCTACATATAACCCACACAGCTACATATACCCACACAGCTACACAACCCACACAGCTACACAACCCACACAGCTACATATAACCCACACAGCTACACAACCCACACAGCTACATATAACCCACACAGCTACACAACCCACACAGCTACATATAACCCACACAGCTACATAACCCACACAGCTACATATAACCCACACAGCTACACAACCCACACAGCTACATATAACCCACACAGCTACACAACCCACACAGCTACACAACCCACACAGCTACATATAACCCACACAGCTACATATAACCCACACAGCTACACAACCCACACAGCTACACAACCCACACAGCTACATATAACCCACACAGCTACACAACCCACACAGCTACATATAACCCACACAGCTACATATAACCCACACAGCTACATATAACCCACACAGCTACACAACCCACACAGTTACATATAACCCACACAGCTACATATAACCCACACAGCTACATATAACCCACACAGCTACACAACCCACACAGCTACATATAACCCACACAGCTACATATAACCCACACAGCTACATATAACCCACACAGCTACATATAACCCACACAGCTACACAACCCACACAGCTACATATAACCCACACAGCTACATATAACCCACACAGCTACACATAACCCACACAGCTACACAACCCACACAGCTACATATAACCCACACAGCTACACAACCCACACAGCTACATATAACCCACACAGCTACACAACCCACACAGCTACACAACCCACACAGCTACATATAACCCACACAGCTACACAACCCACACAGCTACACAACCCACACAGCTACATATAACCCACACAGCTACACAACCCACACAGCTACATATAACCCACACAGCTACATATAACCCACACAGCTACATATAACCCACACAGCTACATATAACCCACACAGCTACATATAACCCACACAGCTACATATAACCCACACAGCAACATATAACCCACACAGCTACATATAACCCACACAGCTACATATAACCCACACAGCTACATATAACCCACACAGCTACATATAACCCACACAGCTACATATAACCCACACAGCTACACAACCCACACAGCTACACAACCCACACAGCTACATATAACCCACACAGCTACATATAACCCACACAGTTACATATAACCCACACAGCTACATATAACCCACACAGCTACACAACCCACACAGCTACATATAACCCACACAGCTACACAACCCACACAGCTACACAACCCACACAGCTACATATAACCCACACAGCTACACAACCCACACAGCTACACAACCCACACAGCTACACATAACCCACACAGCTACATATAACCCACACAGCTACACAACCCACACAGCTACACAACCCACACAGCTACATATAACCCACACAGCTACACAACCCACACAGCTACATATAACCCACACAGCTACACATAACCCACACAGCTACATATAACCCACACAGTTACATATAACCCACACAGCTACACAACCCACACAGCTACATATAACCCACACAGCTACATATAACCCACACAGCTACACAACCCACACAGCTACATATAACCCACACAGCTACATATAACCCACACAGCTACATATAACCCACACAGCTACACAACCCACACAGCTACATATAACCCACACAGCTACATATAACCCACACAGCTACATATAACCCACACAGCTACATATAACCCACACAGCTACACAACCCACACAGCTACACAACCCACACAGCTACATATAACCCACACAGCTACACAACCCACACAGCTACACAACCCACACAGCTACACAACCCACACAGCTACATACAACCCACACAGCTACATATAACCCACACAGCTACATATAACCCACACAGCTACACAACCCACACAGCTACACAACCCACACAGCTACATATAACCCACACAGCTACACAACCCACACAGCTACACAACCCACACAGCTACACAACCCACACAGCTACATATAACCCACACAGTTACACAAACCCACACAGCTACACAACCCACACAGCTAACCCACACAGCTACATATAACCCACACAGCTACACAACCCACACAGCTACACAACCCACACAGCTACACAACCCACACAGCTACATATAACCCACACAGCTACATATAACCCACACAGCTACATATAACCCACACAGCTACATACAACCCACACAGCTACACAACCCACACAGCTACATATAACCCACACAGCTACACAACCCACACAGTTACATATAAACCACACAGCTACACAACCCACACAGCTACATATAACCCACACAGCTACACAACCCACACAGCTACACAACCCACACAGCTACACAACCCACACAGCTTCTCAACCCACACAGCTACACAACCCACACAGTTACATATAACCCACACAGCTACATATAACCCACACAGCTACACAACCCACACAGCTACACAACCCACACAGCTACATATAACCCACACAGCTACATATAACCCACACAGCTACATACAACCCACACAGCTACACAACCCACACAGCTACATATAACCCACACAGCTACACAACCCACACAGTTACATATAAACCACACAGCTACACAACCCACACAGCTACATATAACCCACACAGCTACACAACCCACACAGCTACACAACCCACACAGCTACACAACCCACACAGCTTCTCAACCCACACAGCTTCTCAACCCACACAGCTACACAACCCACACAGTTACATATAACCCACACAGCTACATATAACCCACACAGCTACACAAAACCCACACAGTTACATATAACCCACAAAGCTACACAACCCACACTGTTCAGTTAACAGTTAGATACACACTCTGGTTAAATGTGACAGACAGACAGACAGACAGGGCCCCGAGCACCAAGGGCCCCAGGCACCCAGGGCCCCGAGCACCCAGGGGTTTCAGCCCCTAGTAGCGCTGTGTGTGTGTGTGTGTGTGTGTGTGTGTGTGTGCGTGTGTGTGTGTGTGTGAGACTCACCCTTGTAGACGTTCAGTGTGATGGTTCTGACTGCGATACGGACCATGCTCTCTGGGTGGTTGAAGAACTTAATGGCCTCGGTGTACAGGGCAAAATCATTAGTGTGCTGTGTGTTGGGAGACAGAGAGGGGGCGCCAGTGAGCTCAGTACCGCACCACTGTTGGGCACAGAGAGACCACACTACCAGAGATCCCTAGCCCCTTACCCCTAGGGGACTAGGCCCTTAACCCCTACTACCAAGGGGACTAGGCCCTTACCCCCTAGGGGACTAGGCCCTTACCCCCTACTACCAAGGGGACTAGGCCCTTACCCCCTACTACCAAGGGGACTAGGCCCTTACCCGTTACCTCCTAGGGGACTAGGCCCTTACCCGTTACCTCCTAGGGGACTAGGCCCTTACCCGTTACCTCCTAGGGGACTAGGCCCTTACCCGTTACCTCCTAGGGGACTAGGCCCTTACCCGTTACCTCCTAGGGGACTAGGCCCTTACCCGTTACCTCCTAGGGGACTAGGCCCTTACCCGTTACCTCCTAGGGGACTAGGCCCTTAACCCGTTACCTTACCTCCTAGGGGACTAGGCCCCAACCCGTTACCTCCTAGGGGACTTACCCGTTACCTCCTAGGGGACTAGGCCCTTACCCGTTACCTCCTAGGGGACTAGGCCCTTACCCGTTACCTCCTAGGGGACTAGGCCCTTAACCCTTACCTCCTAGGGGACTAGGCCCTTACCCGTTACCTCCTAGGGGACTAGGCCCTTACCCGTTACCTCCTAGGGGACTAGGCCCTTACCCGTTACCTCCTAGGGGACTAGGCCCTTACCCGTTACCTCCTAGGGGACTAGGCCCTTACCCGTTACCTCCTAGGGGACTAGGCCCTTACCCGTTACCCGTCCCTAGGGGACTAGGCCCTTACCCGTTACCTCCTAGGGACTAGGCCCTCCTACCCCTTACCCGTTACCTCCTAGGGGACTAGGCCCTACCCGTTACCTCCTAGGGGACTAGGCCCTTACCCGTTACCTCCTAGGGGACTAGGCCCTTAACCCGTTACCTCCTAGGGGACTAGGCCCTACCCGTTACCTCCTAGGGGACTAGGCCCTTACCCGTTACCTCCTAGGGGACTAGGCCCTTACCCGTTACCTCCTAGGGGACTAGGCCCTTACCCGTTACCTCCTAGGGGACTAGTCCCTTACCCGTTACCTCCTAGGGGACTAGGCCCTTACCAACGTGCTGTAGTTAGTTATAGGGCAGTATGTTGTAGTTAGTTATAGGGCAGCGTGTTGTAGTTAGTTATAGGGCAACGTGCTGTAGTTAGGGCTTATAGGGCAACGTGCTGTAGTTAGTTATAGGGCAACGTGCTGTAGTTAGTTATAGGGCAACGTGCTGTAGTTAGTTATAGGGCAACGTGCTGTAGTTAGTTATAGGGCAACGTGCTGTAGTTAGTTATAGGGCAACGTGCTGTAGTTAGTTATAGGGCAACGTGCTGTAGTTAGTTACAGGGCAACGTGCTGTAGTTAGTTATAGGGCAGCATGTGGTAGTTAGTTATAGGGCAACGTGCTGTAGTTAGTTATAGGGCAACGTGCTGTAGTTAGTTATAGGGCAACGTGTTGTAGTTAGTTATAGGGCAGCGTGCTGTAGTTAGTTATAGGGCAGTATGTGGTAGTTAGTTATAGGGC
>NW_027039895.1:66048-75665 GCF_034236695.1 Oncorhynchus nerka | reverse complement strand
CTTTGCTGTTTAGTTCTGTTAGACACTACACAGCTACCTGACTACCCAGGAGTCTGTTAGACACTACACAGCTACCTGACTACCCAGGAGTCTGTTAGACACTACACAGCTACCTGACTACCCAGGAGTCTGTTTGACACTAACCAGCTACCTGACTACTCAGGAGTCTGTTAGACACTACACAGCTACCTGACTACCCAGGAGTCTGTTTGACACTAACCAGCTACCTGACTACCCAGGAGTCCTGCTGTTTAGTTCTGTTAGACACTACATAGCTACCTGACTACCCAGGAGTCTGTTAGCCACTACACAGCTACCTGACTACCCAGGAGTCTGTTAGACACTACACAGCTACCTGACTACCCAGGAGTCTGTTAGACACTACACAGCTACCTGACTACCCAGGAGCCTGTTAGACACTACACAGCTACCTGACTACCCAGGAGCCCTGCTGTTTAGTTCTGTTAGACACTACACAGCTACCTGACTACCCAGGAGTCTGTTTAGCCACTACACAGCTACCTGACTACCCAGGAGTCTGTTAGACACTACACAGCTACCTGACTACCCAGGAGTCTGTTAGACACTACACAGCTACCTGACTACCCAGGAGTCTGTTTGACACTAACCAGCTACCTGACTACTCAGGAGTCTGTTAGACACTACACAGCTACCTGACTACCCAGGAGTCTGTTTGACACTAACCAGCTACCTGACTACCCAGGAGTCCTGCTGTTTAGTTCTGTTAGACACTACATAGCTACCTGACTACCCAGGAGTCTGTTAGCCACTACACAGCTACCTGACTACCCAGGAGTCTGTTAGACACTACACAGCTACCTGACTACCCAGGAGTCTGTTAGACACTACACAGCTACCTGACTACCCAGGAGCCTGTTAGACACTACACAGCTACCTGACTACCCAGGAGCCCTGCTGTTTAGTTCTGTTAGACACTACACAGCTACCTGACTACCCAGGAGTCTGTTTAGCCACTACACAGCTACCTGACTACCCAGGAGTCTGTTAGACACTACACAGCTACCTGACTACCCAGGAGTCTGTTAGACACTACACAGCTACCTGACTACCCAGGAGTCTGTTAGACGCTACACAGCTACCTGACTACCCAGGAGTCTGTTAGACACTACACAGCTACCTGACTACCCAGGAGTCTGTTAGACACTACACAGCTACCTGACTACCCAGGAGTCTGTTAGACGCTACACAGCTACCTGACTACCCAGGAGTCTGTTAGACACTACACAGCTACCTGACTACCGTTAACCTTGTGTATGCTCTCTCCCCTTTCCTCCCTCTCACCACCCCCCTCTCCCTTCCCTCCCTCGTCCTCCTCTCTCTCCCTCCTCTTCCTTCTCTCTATCCTCTTCTCTCCTCTCTTCCTCTCTCTCCTTTCCTCCTCTCTTCTCTCCTCTTCCTCTTTCTCCTCTCTCTCCTCTCCCTCCTCTTCCTCCTCTCTCTCCTCTCCTCTCCTCCTCTTCCTCCTCTTCTCTCTCCCCCTCTCCTCTCTCTCCCTCCTCCTTCCTTCTCTCTCCTCTTCCTCCTCTCCTCCCTCTCCCCTCTCTCCTCCTCTTCTCTCTCTCCTCTTCCTTCTCTTCCTCCTCTCCCCATCTCCTCTTCCTCCTCTCACTCTTACCTCCCGTGGGCCTAACTCCAGTCTCATGTAAGTCTGATTAATAAATGCACCTCACTGAATGTGTGTGTGTAATATATAGTAATCATTAATGTTATTAATTATATTATTGACTTGGGCTTATCATTTAAATGTGTAAACTGACCTGCCTGCTTTTTGTTGGTTTCTGTGTAATTCAAACCCATCGTTTCAAGTCAACTGTTATAATACTGATATCCAGTTATAATACACATTTTCTAAGAGGTGAAACATTCCTGAATTGTTTTGAACAACTGAACAACTCCGTACAACAATGAGTATTCAGAATGTTACGATGAAGCATGTCTTCTTCGTAAGGACTGGAGTTTGGAGGACTGGAGTTTGGCCTACCGTGATGACCCATTGTCAGAAACCAGAGTTGGTAGTCCTCCACATCAGTCTCAGAGTAGAGTCCTCCATATCAGTCTCAGAGTAGAGTCCTCCATATCAGTCTGAGTAGAGTCCTCCACATCAGTCTCAGAGTAGAGTCCTCCATATCAGTCTCAGAGTAGAGTCCTCCATATCAGTCTGAGTAGAGTCCTCCACATCAGTCTCAGAGTAGAGTCCTCCATATCAGTCTCCAGAGTAGAGTCCTCCACATCAGTCTCTGAGTAGAGTCCTCCACATCAGTCTCAGAGTAGAGTCCTCCACATCAGTCTCAGAGTAGAGTCCTCCACATCAGTCTCAGAGTAGAGTCCTTCACATCAGTCTCAGAGTAGAGTCCTTCACATCAGTCTCAGAGTAGAGTCCTCCACATCAGTCTCCAGAGTAGAGTCCTCCACATCAGTCTCAGAGTAGAGTCCTCCATATCAGTCTCAGAGTAGAGTCCTCCACATCAGTCTCTGAGTAGAGTCCTCCATATCAGTCTCAGAGTAGAGTCCTCCATATCAGTCTCAGAGTAGAGTCCTCCATATCAGTCTCTCTTTAGAGTAGAGTCCTCCATATCAGTCTCAGAGTAGAGTCCTCCATATCAGTCTCAGAGTAGAGTCCTCCACATCAGTCTCAGAGTAGAGTCCTCCACATCAGTCTCAGAGTAGAGTCCTCCACATCAGTCTCAGAGTAGAGTCCTCCACATCAGTCTCTGAGTAGAGTCCTCCACATCAGTCTCTGAGTAGAGTCCTCCACATCAGTCTCTGAGTAGAGTCCTCCACATCAGTCTCTGAGTAGAGTCCTCCACATCAGTCTCTGAGTAGAGTCCTCCACATCAGTCTCTGAGTAGAGTCCTCCACATCAGTCTCTGAGTAGAGTCCTCCACATCAGTCTCTGAGTAGAGTCCTCCACATCAGTCTCAGAGTAGAGTCCTCCTGGAGAGAACAGCTTTATTCTCTATATGCTTATACTCATATCCAATCTCTGTAAATGTCTGGTCCTGTATTCCTCTGACCCCCCCCTGTCTCCCCATCTATCTGTGTAACCACGGTAACATCCCTTGACCTCTCACCCCTCTAGTGGACAACCAGCACATGCTGCACTACATTCGAGACAAGACGGCGGTCCCTTACTTCAGTAACCTGGTCTGGTTCATCGGCTCTCACGTCATAGAGCTGGACAAGTGTGTTCAGACGGACCAAGAGTGAGTAGACACACACACACACACAGCACACACACACACACACACACACACACACACACGGCAGCAACGTCATAGAGCTGGACAAGTGTGTTCAGACGGACCAAGAGTGAGTAGACACACACACACACACACACACACACACACACACACACACACACACACACACACACGGCAGCAACGTCATAGAGCTGGACAAGTGTGTTCAGACGGACCAAGAGTGAGTAGACACACACACACACACGGCAGCAACGTCATAGAGCTGGACAAGTGTGTTCAGACGGACCAAGAGTGAGTAGACACACACACACACACACACGGCAGCAACGTCATAGAGCTGGACAAGTGTGTTCAGACGGACCAAGAGTGAGTAGACACACACACACACACACACACACACACACACGGCAGCAACGTCATAGAGCTGGACAAGTGTGTTCAGATGGACCAAGAGTGAGTACACACACACACACACACACACACACACACACACACACACACGGCAGCAACGTCATAGAGCTGGACAAGTGTGTTCAGACGGACCAAGAGTGAGTAGACACACACACACACACACACACACACATCATCAAACTGGACCAAGTGTGTTCAGACAGACCAAGAGTGAGTACACACACACACACACACACACACACACACACACACATCATTTAGCTTCCTATACATTTCTATAGAACGTGCTGGAAAAGTGAGTAAGAGACTGTCTGTATGTCGGCCTATGGGGATGAGTGGATCTTTCCTTAAGCTAACCTTCAGATGGGTCATTCTCCCCTGTGTCCACTAGGGGTCTCTATCTAGTCTTCAGATGGGTCATTCTCCCCTGTGTCCACTAGGGGTCTCTATCTAACTTTCAGATGGGTCATTCTCCCCTGTGTCCACTAGGGGTCTCTATCTAACCTTCAGATGGGTCATTCTCCCCTGTGTCCACTAGGGGTCTATCTAGTCTTCAGATGGGTCATTCTCCCCTGTGTCCACTAGGGGTCTCTATCTAGTCTTCAGATGGGTCATTCTCCCCTGTGTCCACTAGGGGTCTCTATCTAACCTTCAGATGGGTCTCTCCTCACTGTGTCCACTAGGGGTCTCTATCTAGTCTTCAGATGGGTCATTCTCCCCTGTGTCCACTAGGGGTCTCTATCTAACCTTCAGATGGGTCATTCTCCCCTGTGTCCACTAGGGGTCTCTATCTAACCTTCAGATGGATCATTCTCCCCTGTGTCCACTAGGGGTCTCTCTCTATCTAACCTTCAGATGGGTCATTCTCCCCTGTGTCCACTAGGGGTCTCTATCTAACCTTCAGATGGGTCATTCTCACTGTGTCCACTAGGGGTCTCTATCTAGTCTTCAGATGGGTCATTCTCCCCTGTGTCCACTAGGGGTCTCTATCTAATCTTCAGATGGATCATTCTCCCCTGTGTCCACTAGGGGTCTCTATCTAACCTTCAGATGGGTCATTCTCCCCTGTGTCCACTAGGGGTCTCTCTCTATCTAACCTTCAGATGGGTCATTCTCACTGTGTCCACTAGGGGTCTCTATCTAGTCTTCAGATGGGTCATTCTCCCCTGTGTCCACTAGGGGTCTCTATCTAACCTTCAGATGGGTCATTCTCCCCTGTGTCCACTAGGGGTCTCTCTCTATCTAACCTTCAGATGGGTCATTCTCCCCTGTGTCCACTAGGGGTCTATCTAGTCTTCAGATGGCTCATTCTCCCCTGTGTCCACTAGGGGTCTCTATCTAACCTTCAGATGGGTCATTCTCCCCTGTGTCCACTAGGGGTCTCTATCTAACCTTCAGATGGGTCATTCTCCCCTGTGTCCACTAGGGGTCTCTATCTAACCTTCAGATGGGTCATTCTCCCCTGTGTCCACTAGGGGTCTCTATCTAACCTTCAGATGGGTCATTCTCCCCTGTGTCCACTAGGGGTCTCTATCTAACCTTCAGATGGGTCATTCTCCCCTGTGTCCACTAGGGGTCTCTATCTAACCTTCAGATGGGTCATTTTCCCCTGTGTCCACTAGGGGTCTCTATCTAACCTTCAGATGGGTCATTCTCACTGTGTCCACTAGGGGTCTCTATCTAACCTTCAGATGGGTCATTCTCCCTGTGTCCACTAGGGGTCTCTATCTAACCTTCAGATGGGTCATTTTCCCTGTGTCCACTAGGGGTCTCTATCTAACCTTCAGATGGGTCATTTTCCCTGTGTCCACTAGGGGTCTCTATCTAACCTTCAGATGGGTCATTCTCACTGTGTCCACTAGGGGTCTCTATCTAGTCTTCAGATGGGTCATTCTCCCCTGTGTCCACTAGGGGTCTCTATCTAACCTTCAGATGGGTCATTCTCCCCTGTGTCCACTAGGGGTCTCTATCTACACTTCAGATGGGTCATTCTCCCCTCTGTCCACTAGGGGTCTCTATCTAACCTTCAGATGGGTCATTCTCCCCTGTGTCCACTAGGGGTCTCTATCTAACCTTCAGATGGGTCATTCTCCCCTGTGTCCACTAGGGGTCTCTATCTAACCTTCAGATGGGTCATTCTCCCCTGTGTCCACTAGGTGTCAGTGTTGTATCAGTTTAGACTTTCTACCTGTCAGAGTTATCTGATTAAGATATTGTCCCCTCGGGAAGGTTGTGTTTGCACTGCAGGCTTGGGTATACATTCAGATACATGTTGTGAAACACAAAACCATAACAGTTACAGACTAGATCATTACACACTTATGTACATACCACCTCTCTCTCCTCTCTGTCTCTCTCTCCTCTCCCTCTCTCCCCTCTCCTCTCTCTCGCTCTCTCTCTGTCTCTGACTCTCTCCCTCTCCCCACTCCAGGCATCGTAACCGGGGGAAGCTGAGTGACTTGGTAGCAGAGCATCTCGACCATCTCCACTACCTGAACGATATCCTGACTATCAACTGTGAGTTCCTGAACGATGTCCTGACAGACCACCTGCTCAACCGTCTGTTCCTGCCTCTCTACGTCTTCTCTCTGGTCTGCCCTGAACAGGTAGGTGGAGAGGGGTGGTGTGTAATGTACTGTGTAATCAATACTAATGTGTATCTGACATATTGTCTGTCTGTGTTTCAGTCTGAAGATCGTAAGATCAACCCTCAGGTGTCCCTTAACCTACTGTCACAGGTATGTACCTACACACACAATCTCACCTCATCACACCTCATCACACTACACCTCACCACACCTCACTGCACCTCATCACATCACACATCATCACCTCATCACATCACACCTCATCACACCTTATCACCTCATCACATCACACACAATCTCACCTCATCACATCACACCTCATCACACTACACCTCATCACATCACACCACACCTCACTGCACCTCATCACACTACACCTCATCACACCTCACTGCACCTCATCACCTCATCACATCACACCTCATCACACCTTATCACCTCATCACATCACACACAATCTCACCTCATCACACCTCATCACACCTTATCACCTCATCACATCACACCTCATCACACTACACCTCACTGCACACTCATCACATCACACCTCACTGCACCTCATCACATCACACCTCATCACATCACACCACATCACACTACACCTCATCACACCACACCTCATCACACTACACCTCATCACATCTCACCTCATCACATCACACCTCATCACACCTCACCTCATCACACTACACCTCATCACATCACACCTCATCACACCTCACCTAACCTCATCACACCGCTTCACACCTCATCACACCTCATCACACTACACCTCATCACACCACACCTCACCACACCTCACCACATCTCATCACACTACACCTCATCACACCTCATCACACCACACCGCTTCACACCTCATCACACCACACCTCACCTCATCACACCTCATCACACCACATCTCACCACACCTCATCACACTACACCTCATCACACTACACCTCATCACACTACACCTCATCACATCACACCGCTTCACACCACACCTCACCTCATCACACCTCATCACACCACATCTCACCACACCTCATCACACTACACCTCATCACACTACACCTCATCACATCACACCTCATCACACCACACCTCATCACATCACACCTCATCACATCACACCTCACCTCATCACACCTCATCACACCACATCTCATCACACCACATCACACTACACCTCATCACACTACACCTCATCACACCTCACCTCTTCACACCACATCACACCTCATCAAACCTCACCTCATCACACCTCACCTCTTCACACCACATCACACCTCATCAAACCTCACCTCATCACACCTCACCTCTTCACACCACATCACACCTCATCAAACCTCACCTCATCACACCTTACCTCATCACACCTCATCACACCACACCTCACCTAATCACACCACATCACACCACACCTCACCACGCCACACCTCACCTCATCACACCTCACCTCATCAAACCTCACCTCATCACACCTCACCTCATCACACCACCCCTCATCACACCTCATCACACTACACCCCATCACATAACACCTCATCACACTACACCCCATCACATAACACCTCATCACACTACACCCCATCACATCACACCTCATCATACCTCTTCACATCACACCTCACCCCTTCACACCTCATCACACTACACCCCATCACATCTCACCTCATCACACCTCACCCCTTCACACCTCTTCACATCACACCTCATCACACTACACCCCATCACATCACACCTCATCATACCTCTTCACATCACACCTCACCCCTTCACACCTCATCACACTACACCCCATCACATCACACCTCATCATACCTCTTCACATCACACCTCACCCCTTCACACCTCATCACACTACACCTCATCACATCACACCTCATCACACCTCTTCACATCACACCTCATCACAATACACCCCATCACACCACACCTCATCACACCTCACCCATTCACATCACACCTCATCACACTACACCTCATTACATCACACCTCTTCACATCACACCACATCTCACCTCATCTTACCACATCACACCTCACCGCTTCACACCTCACCACACCTCATCACACCTCTTCACATCACACCTCATCACACCACACCTCATCACACCTCTTCACATCACTTCTCACCTCTTCACACCTTATCACACTACACCTCATCACATCACACCACATCACACCTCTTCACATCATCACACCTCACCACACCTCACCTCACCACACCTCACCACACCTCATCACACCTCACCTCATCACACCTCCCCTGATCACACCTCATCACACCACACCTCATCTCATCACACCTCACCACACCTCACCTCATTAGACCTCATTACACCTCATCACACCTCACCTCATCACACCTCACCTCATCTCATCACACCTCACCACACCTCACCTCATTAGACCTCATCACACCTCATCACACCACACCTCATCACACCACACCTCATCACACCGCTTCACACCACACCTCACCTCATCACACCTCATCACACCACACCTCATCACACCTCATCACACTACACCCCATCACATCACACCTCATCACACTACACCCCATCACATAACACCTCATCATACCTCTTCACATCACACCTCACCCCTTCACACCTCTTCACATCACACCTCATCACACTACACCCCATCACATCACACCTCATCATACCTCTTCACATCACACCTCACCCCTTCACACCTCATCACACGACACCCCATCACATCACACCTCATCATACCTCTTCACATCACACCACACCTCATCACACCTCACCCCTTCACATCACACCTCATCACACTACACCTCATTACATCACACCTCTTCACATCACACCACATCTCATCTCACCTCTTCACACCTCATCACACCTAATCACACCGCTTCACACCTCACCACACCTCATCACACCTCTTCACATCACACCTCATCACACCACACCTCATCACACCACATCACACCTCATCACACCTCTTCACATCACACCTCATCACTCATCACACCGCTTCACACCACACCTCACCTCATCACACCTCATCTCACCTCATCACACCACACCTCATCTCACCTCATCACACTACACCCCATCACATCACACCTCATCACACCTCACCCCTTCACACCTCTTCACATCACACCTCATCACACTACACCCATCACATCACACCTCATCATACCTCTTCACATCACACCACACCTCATCACACCTCACCCATTCACATCACACCTCATCACACTACACCTCATTACATCACACCTCATCACACCTAATCACATCACACCTAATCACATCACACCTCATCACACCTCTTCACATCACACCTCATCACTCATCACACCACACCTCATCACACCTCATCTCACCACACCTCATCACATCACACCTC
>NW_027039895.1:0-65548 GCF_034236695.1 Oncorhynchus nerka | reverse complement strand
CCTACCTTTCCACCCCAGACAGAGTAGGACCTACCTTTCCACCCCAGACAGAGTAGGTCTACCTTTCCACCCCCTACCTTTCCATCCCAGACAGAGTATGTCTACCTTTCCACCCCCTACCTTTCCACCCCAGACAGAGTAGGTCTACCTTTCCACCCCCTACCTTTCCACCCCAGACAGAGTAGGTCTACCTTTCCACCCCACTACCTTTCCATCCCAGACAGAGTAGGACCTACCTTTCCACCCCAGACAGAGTAGGACCTACCTTTCCACCCCAGACAGAGTAGGTCCCTGCCTTTCCACCCCATACCTTTCCACCCCAGACAGAGTAGGTCTACCTTTCCACCCCAGACAGAGTAGGACCTACCTTTCCACCCCCTACCTTCCACACCCCTACCTTCCACCCCTACCTTTCCACCCCAGACAGAGAGGGACCTGCCTTTCCACCCCAGATAGAGTAGGACCTACCTTTCCACTCCCAGACAGAGTAGGACCCACCTCCAACCCAGACAGAGTAGGACCTACCTTTCCAACTCCAGACAGAGTAGGACCTACTCTTTCCACCCCAGACAGAGTAGACCTACCTTTCCACCCCAGACAGAGTAGACTACCTCCACCCCAGACAGAGTAGGACCTACCTTTCCACCCCCTACCTTTCCAACCCAGACAGAGTAGGACCTACCTTTCCACCCCAGACAGAGTAGGACCTACCTTTCCACCCCAGACAGAGTAGGACCTACCTTTCCACCCCCAGACAGAGTAGGCCCTACCTTTCCACCCCAGCAGAGTAGGCTCTCACCTTCCACCCCAGACAGAGTAGGTCCTACCTTTCCACCCCAGACAGAGTAGGGCCTACCTTTCCACCCCAGACATAGTAGGACCTACCTTTCCACCCCAGAAATAGTAAACCTACCTTTCCACCCCAGACAGAGTAGACCTACCTTTCCACACCCCTACCTTTCCACCCCAGACAGAGTAGGACCTACCTTTCCAACCCAGACATAGTAGACCTACCTTTCCACCTCAGACAGAGTAGACCTACCTTTCCACCTCAGACAGAGTAGGGCCTACCTTTCCACCCCAGACAGAGTAGGACCTACCTTTCCACCCCAGACAGAGTAGGCCTACCTTTCCACCCCAGACAGAGTAGGCCTACCTTTCCACCCCAGACAGAGTAGGCCTACCTTTCCACCCCAGACAGAGTAGGTCTACCTTTCCACCCCAGACAGAGTAGGTCTACCTTTCCACCCCAGACAGAGTAGGTCTACCTTTCCACCCCCCCTACCTTTCCACCCCAGACAGAGTAGGTCTACCTTTCCACCTTTTCCACCCCAGACAGAGTAGGGCCTACCTTTCCACTCCAGACAGAGTAGGACCTACCTTTCCACCCCCCTACCTTTCCACCCCAGACAGAGTAGGACCTAACTTTCCACCCCAGACAGAGTAGGACCTACCTTTCCAACCGAGACAGAGTAGACCTACCTTTCCACCCCAGACAGAGTAGACCTACCTTTCCAACCCAGACAGAGTAGACCTACCTTTCCACCCCAGACAGAGTAGACCTACCTTTCCACCCCAGACAGAGTAGACCTACCTTTCCACCCCAGACAGAGTAGGACCTACCTTTCCACCCCAGACAGAGTAGGACCTACCTTTCCACCCCCCAGACAGAGACCTACCTTTCCATCCCAGACAGAGTAGACCTACCTTCCACCCCAGACAGAGACCTACCTTTCCACCCCAGACAGAGTAGGACCTACTCTTTCCACCCCAGACAGAGTAGACCTACCTTCCACCCCCTACCTATCCACCCCAGACAGAGTAAGACCTACCTTTCCACCCCCCTACCTTTCCACCCCAGACAGAGTAGGACCTACCTTTCCACCCCAGACAGAGTAGGCCTACCTTTCCCACCCCAGACAGAGTAGGCCTACCTTTCCACCCCAGACAGAGTAGGTCTACCTTTCCACCCCAGACAGAGTAGGTCTACCTTTCCACCCCAGACAGAGTAGGTCTACCTTTCCACCCCCCCTACCTTTCCACCCCAGACAGAGTAGGTCTACCTTTCCACCCCCCTACCTTTCCAACCGAGACAGAGTAGACCTACCTTTCCACCCCAGACAGAGTAGACCTACCTTTCCAACCCAGACAGAGTAGACCTACCTTTCCACCCCAGACAGACCTACCTTTCCACCCCAGACAGAGTAGGACCTACCTTTCCACCCCAGACAGAGTAGGACCTACCTTTCCACCCCAGACAGAGTAGACCTACCTTTCCATCCCAGACAGAGTAGACCTACCTTTCCACCCCAGACAGAGTAGACCTACCTTTCCACCCCAGACAGAGTAGGACCTACCTTTCCACCCCAGACAGAGTAGACCTACCTTTCCACCCCCCTACCTATCCACCCCAGACAGAGTAGACCTACCTTTCCACCCCCCTACCTTTCCACCCCAGACAGAGTAGGACCTCCTTTCCACCCCCTTTTCCACCCCCAGACAGAGTAGGACCTACCTTTCCACCCCAGACATAGTAGGACCTACCTTTCCACCCCAGAAATAGTAGACCTACCTTTCCACCCCAGACAGAGTAGGTCTACCTTTCCACCCCCCTACCTTTCCACCCCAGACAGAGTAGACCTACCTTTCCACCCCCCTACCTTTCCACCCCAGACAGAGTAGGACCTACCTTTCCACCCCAGACATAGTAGGACCTACCTTTCCACCCCAGACAGAGTAGGACCTACCTTTCCACCCCAGACAGAGTAGGACCTACCTTTCCACCGCAGACAGAGTAGGACCTACCTTTCCACCGCAGACAGAGTAGGACCTACCTTTCCACCCCAGACAGAGTAGGACCTACCTTTCCACCCCAGACATAGTAGACCTACCTTTCCACCCCAGACATAGTAGACCTACCTTTCCACCCCAGACAGAGTAGGACCTACCTTTCCACCCCAGACATAGTGGACCTACCTTTCCACCCCCCTACATTTCCACCCCAGACAGAGTTGGACCTACCTTTCCACCCCAGACATAGTAGACCTACCTTTCCACCCCCCTACCTTTCCACCCCAGACAGAGTAGGACCTACCTTTCCACCCCAGACAGAGTAGGACCTACCTTTCCACCCCAGACAGAGTAGGACCTACCTTTCCACCCCAGACATAGTAGACCTACCTTTCCACCCCAGACATAGTAGACCTACCTTTCCACCCCAGACAGAGTAGGTCTACCTTTCCACCCTAGACAGAGTAGGACCTACCTTTCCACCCAGACAGAGGAGGACCTACCTTTCCACCCCAGACAGAGGAGGACCTACCTTTCCACCCCAGACAGAGTAGGACCTATCTTTCCACCCCCCTACCTTTCCATCCCAGACAGAGTAGGTCTACCTTTCCACCCCCCTACCTTTCCACCCCAGACAGAGTAGGTCTACCTTTCCACCCCAGACAGAGTACCTTTCCACCCCAGACAGAGTAGGTCTACCTTTCCACCCCACTACCTTTCCACCCCAGACATAGTAGACCTACCTTTCCACCCCAGACAGAGTAGGGCCTACCTTTCCACCTCAGACAGAGTAGGACCTACCTTTCCACCCCAGACAGAGTAGGACCTACCTTTCCACCCCAGACAGAGTAGGACCTACCTTTCCACCCCAGACAGGTAGGACCTACCTTTCCCCAGACAGAGTAGGACCTACCTTTCCACCCCAGACAGAGTAGGACCTACCTTTCCACCCCCCTACCTTTCCACCCCAGACAGAGAAGGACCTACCTTTCCACCCCAGACAGAGTAGGACCTACCTTTCCACCCCAGACAGAGTAGACCTACCTTTCCACCCCAGACAGAGTAGACCTACCTTTCCACCCCAGACAGAGTAGACCTACCTTTCCACCCCAGACAGAGTAGACCTACCTTTCCACCCCAGACAGAGTAGGACCTGCCTTTCCACCCCAGACAGAGTAGGACCTACCTTTCCACCCCAGACAGAGTAGACCTACCTTTCCATCCCAGACAGAGTAGGACCTACCTTTCCACCCCAGACAGAGTAGGACCTACCTTTCCACCCCCTACCTATCCACCCCAGACAGAGTAGACCTGCCTTTCCACCCCCAGACAGAGTAGGACCTACCTTTCCACCCCTACCTTTCCACCCCAGACAGAGTAGGGCCTACCTTTCCACCCCAGACATAGTAGGACCTACCTTTCCACCCCAGAAATAGTAGACCTACCTTTCCACCCCAGACAGAGTAGGTCTACCTTTCCACCCCCCTACCTTTCCACCCCAGACAGAGTAGACCTACCTTTCCACCCCCCTACCTTTCCACCCCAGACAGAGTAGGACCTACCTTTCCACCCCAGACATAGTAGGACCTACCTTTTCCACCCCAGACAGAGTAGGACCTACCTTTCCACCCCAGACAGAGTAGGACCTACCTTTCCACCGCAGACAGAGTAGGACCTACCTTTCCACCCCAGACAGAGTAGGACCTACCTTTCCACCCCAGACAGAGTAGGACCTACCTTTCCACCCCAGACATAGTAGACCTACCTTTCCACCCCAGACATAGTAGACCTACCTTTCCACCCCAGACAGAGTAGGACCTACCTTTCCACCCCAGACATAGTGGACCTACATTTCCACCCCCCTACCTTTCCATCCCAGACAGAGTTGGACCTACCTTTCCACCCCAGACATAGTAGACCTACCTTTCCACCCCCCTACCTTTCCACCCCAGACAGAGTAGGACCTACCTTTCCACCCCAGACAGAGTAGGACCTACCTTTCCACCCCAGACATAGTAGACCTACCTTTCCACCCCAGACATAGTAGACCTACCTTTCCACCCCAGACATAGTAGACCTACCTTTCCACCCCAGACAGAGTAGGTCTACCTTTCCACCCTAGACAGAGTAGGACCTACCTTTCCACCCAGACAGAGGAGGACCTACCTTTCCACCCCAGACAGAGGAGGACCTACCTTTCCACCCCAGACATAGTAGACCTACCTTTCCACCCCAGACAGAGTAGGACCTACCTTTCCACCCCAGACAGAGTAGGACCTACCTTTCCACCCCAGACAGAGAAGGGCCTACCTTTCCACCCCCCTACCTTTCCACAGATACACAATACTAAACCCTCCCCTAGACTAGATACACAATACTAAACCCTCCCCTAAACTAGATACACAATACTAAACCCTCCCCTAGATACACAATACTAAACCCTCCCTGGACTAGATACACAATACTAAACCCTCCCTAGACTAGATACACAATACTAAACCCTCCCTGGACTAGATACACAATACTAAACCCTCCCCTAGACTAGATACACAATACTAAACCCCCCTAGACTAGATACACAATACTAAACCCTCCCTGGACTAGATACACAATACTAAACCCTCCCTGGACTAGATACACAATACTAAACCCTCCCTAGACTAGATACACAATACTAAACCCTCCCCTAGACTAGATACACAATACTAAACCCTCCCTGGACTAGATACACAATACTAAACCCTCCCCTAGATACACAATACTAAACCCTCCCCTAGATACACAATACTAAACCCTCCCTAGACTAGATACACAATACTAAACCCTCCCTAGACTAGATACACAATACTAAACCCTCCCTGGACTAGATACACAATACTAAACCCTCCCTAGATACACAATACTAAACCCTCCCTAGACTAGATACACAATACTAAACCCTCCCTAGACTAGATACACAATACTAAACCCTCCCTAGATACACAATACTAAACCCTCCCCTAGATACAATACTAAACCCTCCCCTGGACTAGATACACAATACTAAACCCTCCCCTCCCTAGATACACAATACTAAACCCTCCCTGGACTAGATACACAATACTAAACCCTCCCCTAGATACACAATACTAAACCCTCCCCTGGACTAGATACACAATACTAAACCCTCCCTCCCCTGGATACACAATACTAAACTCCCCTAGACTAGATACACAATACTAAATCCTCCCCTAGATACACAATACTAAACCCTCCCTAGATACACAATACTAAACCTCCCTAGATACACAATACTAAACCCTCCCTAGACTAGATACACAATACTAAACCCTCCCCTAGATACACAATACTAAACCCTCCCCTAGACTAGATACACAATACTAAACCCTCCCCTGGACTAGATACACAATACCAAACCCTCCCCTAGACTAGATACACAATACTAAACCCTCCCTAGACTAGATACACAATACTAAACCCTCCCCTAGATACACAATACTAAACCCTCCCTAGATACACAATACTAATCCCTCCCTAGACTAGATACACAATACTAAACCCTCCCTAGACTAGATACACAATACTAAACCCTCCCTAGACTAGATACACAATACTAAACCCTCCCCTAGACTAGATACACAATACTAAACCCTCCCTGGACTAGATACACAATACTAAACCCTCCCTGGACTACACAATACTAAACCCTCCCTAGATACACAATACTAAACCCTCCCCTAGATACACAATACTAAACCCTCCCCTAGATACACAATACTAAACCCTCCCTAGACTAGATACACAATACTAAACCCTCCCCAAGATACACAATACTAAACCCTCCCTGGATACACAATAGATACACAATACTAAACCCTCCCCTAGATACACAATACTAAACCCTCCCTGGACTAGATACACAATACTAAACCCTCCCCCTAGATACACAATACTAAACCCTCCCTAGACTAGATACACAATACTAAACCCTCCCCTAGACTAGATACACAATACTAAACCACTCCCTAGACTAGATACACAATACTAAACCCTCCCTAGACTAGATACACAATACTAAACCCTCCCTGGACTAGATACACAATACTAAACCCTCCCTAGACTAGATACACAATACTAAACCCTCCCTAGAGATACACAATACTAAACCCTCCCTAGATACCAATACTAAACCCTCCCTAGACTACACAATACTAAACCCTCCCTAGACTAGATACACAATACTAAACCCTCCCTAGACTAGATACACAATACTAAACCCTCCCCTAGACTAGATACACAATACTAAACCCTCCCTAGACTAGATACACAATACTAAACCCTCCCTAGATACACAATACTAAACCCTCCCTAGATACACAATACTAAACCCTCCCTAGATACACAATACTAAACCCTCCCCTAGATACACAATACTAAACCCTCCCTAGATACACAATACTAAACCCTCCCCTAGACTAGATACACAATACTAAACCCTCCCTGACTAGATACACAATACTAAACCTCCCCTAGATACACAATACCTAAACCACTCCTAGATACACAAACTAAACCCTCCCTAGATACACAATACTAAACCCTCCCTGGACTAGATACACAATACTAAACCCTCCCCTGGACTAGATACACAATACTAAACCCTCCCTCCCTAGATACACAATACTGAACCCTCCCTAGACTAGATACACAATACTAAACCCTCCCCTGGACTAGATACAATACTAAACCCTCCCTCCCTAGATACACAATACTAATCCCTCCCCTACCCAATACCCTCCCCTAGATACACAATACTAAACCCTCCCCTAGACTAGATACACAATACTAAACCCTCCCTAGACTAGATACACAATACTAAACCCTCCCTAGACTAGATACACAATACTAAACCCTCCCTAGATACACAATACTAAACCCTCCCCCTAGATACACAATACTAAACCCTATACACAATACTAAACCCTCCCCTGGACTAGATACACAATACTAAACCCTCCCTAGATACACAATACTAAACCCTCCCTAGATAGATACAATACTAAACCCTCCCTAGACTAGATACACAATACTAAACCCTCCCTGGACTAGATACACAATACTAAACCCTCCCTGGACTAGATAAACCCTCCCTAGATACACAATACTAAACCCTCCCCTAGATACACAATACTAAACCCTCCCTAGACTAGATACACAATACTAAACCCTCCCTGGATACACAATACTAAACCCTCCCCTGGATACACAATACTAAACCCTCCCTAGACTAGATACACAATACTAAACCCTCCCTAGACTAGATAACACAATACTAAACCCTCCCTGGACTACACAATACTAAACCTCCCTGGACTAATACTAAACCCTCCCTAGATACACAATACTAAACCCTCCCTAGACTAGATACACAATACTAAACCCTCCCTAGACTAGATACACAATACTAAACCCTCCCTAGATACACAATACTAAACCCTCCCTGGACTAGATACACAATACTAAACCCTCCCTCCCCTAGATACACAATACTGAACCCTCCCTAGACTAGATACACAATACTAAACCCTCCCTAGATACACAATACTAAACCCTCCCTGGACTAGATACACAATACTAAACCCTCCCCCCTAGATATACAATACTGAACCCTCCCTAGACTAGATACACAATACTAAACCCTCCCTGGACTAGATACACAATACTAAACCCTCCCTAGACTAGATACACAATACTAAACCCTCCCTGGATACACAATACTAAACCCTCCCTAGATACACAATACTAAACCCTCCCTAGATACACAATACTAAACCTCCCTAGATACACAATACTAAACCCTCCCTAGATAGATACACAATACTAAACCCTCCCTGGATACACAATACTAAACCCTCCCTAGACTGGATACACCATACTAAACCCTCCCTAGATACACAATACTAAACCCTCCCTAGATACACAATACTAAACCCTCCCTAGATACACAATACTAAACCCTCCCTAGACTAGATACACAATACTAAACCCTCCCTAGATACACAATACTAAACCCTCCCTAAGACTAGATACACAATACTAAACCCTCCCTGGACTAGATACACAATACTAAACCCTCCCTAGACTAGATACACAATACTAAACCCTCTATGTACACAATACTAAACCCTCTCCTGGACAAGATACACAATACTAAACCCTCCCTGGACTAGATACACAATACTAAACCCTCCCTAGATACACAATACTAAACCCTCCCTAGATACACAATACTAAACCCTCCCCTAGATGCACAATACTAAACCCTCCCCTAGATACACAATACTAAACCCTCCCTAGATACACAATACTAAACCCTCCCCTAGATACACAATACTAAACCCTCCCCTAGACTAGATACACAATACTAAACCCTCCCTAGACTAGATACACAATACTAAACCCTCCCTAGATACACAATACTAAACCCTCCCTGGACTAGATACACAATACTAAACCCTCCCTAGATACACAATACTAAACCCTCCCTGGACTAGATACACAATACTAAACCCCCACCTGGACTAGATACACAATACTAAACCCTCCCCCTATATACACAATACTAAACCCTCCCTAGACTAGATACACAATACTAAACCCTCCCCTGGACTAGATACACAATACTAAACCCTCCCTAGACTAGATACACAATACTAAACCCTCCCTGGACTAGATACACAATACTAAACCCTCCCTAGATACACAATACTAAACCCTCCCTAGATACACAATACTAAACCCTCCCTGGACTAGATACACAATACTAAACACTCCC
This sequence comes from Oncorhynchus nerka, assembly GCF_034236695.1. Lineage (NCBI taxonomy): Eukaryota > Metazoa > Chordata > Actinopteri > Salmoniformes > Salmonidae > Oncorhynchus > Oncorhynchus nerka. The sequence continues at coordinate 55,923 of NW_027039895.1, read as the reverse complement.
CTAGATACACAATACTAAACCCTCCCTGGACTAGATACACAATACTAAACCCTCCCCTGGACTAGATACACAATACTAAACCCTCCCTAGACTAGATACACAATACTAAACCCTCCCCTAGACTAGATACACAATACTAAACCCTCCCTAGACTAGATACACAATACTAAACCCTCCCTAGACTAGATACACAATACTAAACCCTCCCTAGACTAGATACACAATACTAAACCTCCCCTGGACTAGATACACAATACTAAACCCTCCCTAGACTAGATACACAATACTAAACCCCCCTAGACTAGATACACAATACTAAACCCTCCCTGGACTAGATACACAATACTAAACCCTCCCTAGACTAGATACACAATACTAAACCCTCCCCTAGATACACAATACTAAACCCTCCCTGGACTAGATACACAATACTAAACCCTCCCCTGGACTAGATACACAATACTAAACCCTCCCTGGACTAGATACACAATACTAAACCCTCCCTGGACTAGATACACAATACTAAACCCTCCCTCCCTAGATACACAATACTAACCCTCCCTAGACTAGATACACAATACTAAACCCTCCCCTAGATACACAATACTAAACCCTCCCTGGACTAGATACACAATACTAAACCCTCCCTAGATACACAATACTAAACCCTCCCTGGACTAGATACACAATACTAAACCCCACCTGGACTAGATACACAATACTAAACCCTCCCTAGATACACAATACTAAACCCTCCCCTAGATACACAATACTAAACCCCCTAGACTAGATACACAATACTAAACCCTCCCTGGACTAGATACACAATACTAAACCCTCCCCTAGATACACAATACTAAACCCTCCCTAGATACACAATACTAAACCCTCCCTAGACTAGATACACAATACTAAACCCTCCCCTGGACTAGATACACAATACTAAACCCTACCCTAGATACACAATACTAAACCCTCCCTAGATACACAATACTAAACCCTCCCCTGGACTAGATACACAATACTAAACCCTCCCTAGACTAGATACACAATACTAAACCCTCCCTAGACTAGATACACAATACTAAACCCTCCCTAGACTAGATACACAATACTAAACCCTCCCTAGATACACAATACTAAACCCTCCCTGGACTAGATACACAATACTAAACCCTCCCTAGACTAGATACACAATACTAAACCCTCCCTAGATACACAATACTAAACCCTCCCTGGACTAGATACACAATACTAAACCCTCCCTAGATACACAATACTAAACCCTCCCCTAGATACACAATACTAAACCCTCCCTAGACTAGATACACAATACTAAACCCTCCCTGGACTAGATACACAATACTAAACCCTCCCTAGATACACAATACTAAACCCTCCCTAGATACACAATACTAAACCCTCCCCTAGATACACAATACTAAACCCTCCCTAGATACACAATACTAAACCCTCCCTGGACTAGATACACAATACTAAACCCTCCCTGGACTAGATACACAATACTAAACCCTCCCTCCCTAGATACACAATACTGAACCCTCCCTAGACTAGATACACAATACTAAACCCTCCCTAGACTAGATACACAATACTAAACCCTCCGCTAGATACACAATACTAAACCCTCCCTAGACTAGATACACAATACTAAACCCTCCCTGGACTAGATACACAATACCTAAACCCTCCCTAGATACACAATACTAAACCCTCCCTGGACTAGATACACAATACTAAAACCCTCCCTCCCTAGATACACAATACTGAACCCTCCCTAGACTAGATACACAATACTAAACCCTCCCTAGACTAGATACACAATACTAAACCCTCCGCTAGATACACAATACTAAACCCTCCCCTAGACTAGATACACAATACTAAACCCTCCCCTGGACTAGATACACAATACTAAACCCTCCCTAGATACACAATACTGAACCCTCCCTAGACTAGATACACAATACTAAACCCTCCCTAGACTAGATACACAATACTAAACCCTCCCTAGATACACAATACTAAACCCTCCCTAGATACACAATACTAAACCCTCCCTGGACTAGATACACAATACTAAACACTCCCTAGACTAGATACACAATACTAAACCCTCCCTGGACTAGATACACAATACTAAACCCCCCTAGATACACAATACTAAACCCCCCCTGGACTAGATACACAATACTAAACCCTCCCCTAGATACACAATACTAAACCCTCCCCTAGACTAGATACACAATACTAAACCCTCCCCTAGATACACAATACTAAACCCTCCCGTCCTGTGCTAACCATCTGTTTGAGGGTGTGTTCGTGTTCCTGTATGTGTGTGTGTGTGTGTGTGTCTGTAGTGTGTGTGTGTGTGTGTGTCTGTAGTGTGTGTGTGTGTGTGTGTGTCTCTTCCTCTGTGTGTGTGTGTGTGTCTGTAGTGTGTGTGTGTGTGTCTGTTCCTCTGTGTGTGTGTCTGTGTGTGTGTGTGTGTGTGTGTCTGTAGTGTGTGTGTGTGTGTGTCTGTAGTGTGTGTGTGTGTGTGTCTGTAGTGTGTGTGTGTGTGTGTGTGTGTGTGTGTGTGTGTGTGTCTCTTCCTCTGTGTGTGTGTGTGTAGTGTGTGTGTGTGTGTGTGTCTGTAGTGTGTGTGTGTGTGTGTGTGTGTGTGTGTGTGTGTGTGTGTGTGTGTGTGTAGTGTGTGTGTGTGTGTGTAGTGTGTGTGTGTGTGTAGTGTGTGTGTACCTCTTCCTCTGTGTGCGAGCAGCGGCAGCAGTCTTCTCCTCGTCGGTGATATTCTGCTCCGTTGCCGACGACGACGACGACGTCCCCTTGTCCATCACCACCATCTCTATCTCTGGAACACACAGCCTGTTATTACACACAGCCTGTTATTACACTAGAACACACAGCCTGTTATTACACACAGCCTGTTATTACACCAGAACACACAGCCTGTTATTACACTAGAACACACAGCCTGTTATTACACTAGAACACACAGCCTGTTATTACACCAGAACACACAGCCTGTTATTACACCAGAACACACAGCCTGTTATTACACCAGAACACACAGCCTGTTATTACACCAGAACACACAGCCTGGTATTACACTAGAACACACAGCCTGTTATTACACTAGAACACACAGCCTGTTATTACACACAGCCTGTTATTACACTAGAACACACAGCCTGTTATTACACCAGAACACACAGCCTGTTATTACACCAGAACACACAGCCTGTTATTACACTAGAACACACAGCCTGTTATTACACACAGCCTGTTATTACACCAGAGCACACAGCCTGTTATTACACCAGAACACACAGCCTGTTATTACACCAGAACACACAGCCTGTTATTACACTAGAACACACAGCCTGTTATTACACCAGAACACACAGCCTGTTATTACACTAGAACACACAGCCTGTTATTACACTAGAACACACAGCCTGTTATTACACCAGAACACACAGCCTGTTATTACACTAGAACACACAGCCTGTTATTACACCAGAACACACAGCCTGTTATTACACTAGAACACACAGCCTGTTATTACACTAGAACACACAGCCTGTTATTACACCAGAACACACAGCCTGTTATTACACCAGAACACACAGCCTGTTATTACACTAGAACACACAGCCTGTTATTACACTAGAACACACCGCCTGTTATTACACCAGAACACACAGCCTGTTATTACACCAGAACACACAGCCTGTTATTACACACAGCCTGTTATTACACTAGAACACACAGCCTGTTATTACACTAGAACACACAGCCTGTTATTACACCAGAACACACAGCCTGTTATTACACCAGAACACACAGCCTGGTATTACACTAGAACACACAGCCTGTTATTACACTAGAACACACAGCCTGTTATTACACTAGAACACACAGCCTGTTATTACACTAGAACACACAGCCTGTTATTACACACAGCCTGTTATTACACTAGAACACACAGCCTGTTATTACACCAGAACACACAGCCTGTTATTACACCAGAACACACAGCCTGTTATTACACTAGAACACACAGCCTGTTATTACACTAGAACACACAGCCTGTTATTACACACAGCCTGTTATTACACCAGAACACACAGCCTGTTATTACACCAGAGCACACAGCCTGTTATTACACACAGCCTGTTATTACACCAGAACACACAGCCTGTTATTACACCAGAACACACAGCCTGTTATTACACTAGAACACACAGCCTGTTATTACACCAGAACACACAGCCTGTTATTACACTAGAACACACAGCCTGTTATTACACTAGAACACACAGCCTGTTATTACACCAGAACACACAGCCTGTTATTACACTAGAACACACAGACTGTTATTACACTAGAACACACAGACTGTTATTACACTAGAACACACAGCCTGTTATTACACTAGAACACACCGCGGGGGACATTCATCATAATAATGTCGTCGTATGAAAACACCAGGAGAGATGAGAGGTGAGGAGCACAGGATGAAATGGCGTAACCACGGGAGACCGCGGTAGTGACAGTGACACTTGTAACCGTGGAGACTCGGGTGAGTGACACTTGTAACCGTGGAGACTCGGGTGAGTGACACTTGTAACCGTGGAGACTCGGGCGAGTGACACTTGTAACCGCGGAGACTCGGGTGAGTGACACTTGTAACCGTGGAGACCGGGTGAGTGACAGTGACAGGCATTCACAGAGTGAAGACGGGCCTAATCTCCAAACTGGATTTATTTTTGTTTTTGTGTTCAGATGAAGAAAAACAAAAACGAACGTATTGATTCAGGTCTTTAGGGAGAGAGACACTGATCTACGTGTTATATTCATTTGATTCGATTTTAATCTTATTGACGCATTTTTATAAATTTTATTCCAGGAGGGTGACAGTTTGGAGAGGAGGACCACTGCCGCACTGGCTCCTGGGTGAGGTAATCACAGGGTGGTGATGGGATATGTAGTTCTTCTGTCCTGTCCTCACACTCACCTTCCATCTCCCCACTTGTCCTGCTGCTTCCCTTACTGCTCCCTTCTGTACCTTTAGCCTTCTCCCTCTCTCTCTCGCTGTCCTCCAAGCCCTCCTCTCCTCCCCCCGGCCTCTCCTCTTCCTCCTCCTCCTCTCCCAGGTTCTTATAGTTGGGGCGTTTCTGGGCTCGCTTGCGCCCCCGATTGCAGGACAGCTCCAGAGACCGCTCCAGAGACTCAGGAGGCTTGGTGAAGCGACGGACGCCTGCGCTGACCTGGAGAGACAGAGGAAGGAAGGGAGAGACAGAGAGAGACAGAGAGAGAGAGGGGGGAGAGGGAGAGGGAGGAGGGGGAGATGGAGGGAGGAGGGAGAGAGAGAGAGAGACAGAGGAAGGAAGGGAGGGATGGCGGGAGATGGAGGGAGGAGAGAGAGAGAGAGAGAGAGAGAGAGAGAGAGAGAGAGAGAAAGGAAGGGAGGGATGGCGGGAGATGGGGGAGAGACAGACAGAGACAGAGAGAGAGAGAGAGAGGGGGAGAGAGACAGAGGAAGGAAGGGAGAGACAGAGAGAGAGGAGGGGGGAGGGGGGGAGAGAGAGAGAGAGAGAGAGAGAGAGGCACGGAGAGAGGGAGAGAGAGAGAGAGGCACGGAGAGAGAGAGAGAGAGAGAGAGAGAGGCACGGAGAGAGAGACAGAGGAAGGAAGGGAGAGACAGAGAGAGAGGGAGAGAGAGAGGGAGAGAGAGAGAGAGAGAGGGACAGACAGAGAGAGAGAGAGGGAGAGAGAGAGGGAGAGAGAGAGAGAGAGGCACGGAGAGAGAGACAGAGGAAGGAAGGGAGAGACAGAGAGAGAGGGAGAGAGAAAATGTTAAAACACACAATGCTCATAGATGAAAGACAAGTCGAAGGAGCTTTAATTTTGTAGTATATATATATATTGTCTGGTTGGTGTAAGTGGCCGACCAGAAGACAGGTTCTGGATCAGTTTGGTAGACTACTGATCAACAACAAGTGGCCGACCAGAAGACAGGTTCTGGATCAGTTTGGTAGACTACTGATCAACAACAAGTGGCCGACCAGAGGACAGGTTCTGGATCAGTTTGGTAGACTACTGATCAACAACAAGTGGCCAACCAGAGGACAGGTTCTGGATCAGTTTGTTCGCTACTGATCAACAACAAGTGGCCGACCAGAAGACAGGTTCTGGATCAGTTTGTTCGCTACTGATCAACAACAAGTGGCCGACCAGAGGACAGTTTCTGGATCAGTTTGGTAGACTACTGATCAACAACAAGTGGCCAACCAGAGGACAGGTTCTGGATCAGTTTGGTAGACTACTGATCAACAACAAGTGGCCGACCAGAGGACAGGTTCTGGATCAGTTTGGTAGACTACTGATCAACAACAAGTGGCCGACCAGAGGACAGGTTCTGGATCAGTTTGGTAGACTACTGATCAACAACAAGTGGCCGACCAGAAGACAGGTTCTGGATCAGTTTGGTAGACTACTGATCAACAACAAGATCAACAACAAGTGGCCGACCAGAGGACAGTTTCTGGATCAGTTTGGTAGACTACTGATCAACAACAAGTGGCCAACCAGAGGACAGGTTCTGGATCAGTTTGGTAGACTACTGATCAACAACAAGTGGCCAACCAGAGGACAGTTTCTGGATCAGTTTGGTAGACTACTGATCAACAACAAGTGGCCAACCAGAGGACAGGTTCTGGATCAGTTTGGTAGACTACTGATCAACAACAAGTGGCCAACCAGAAGACAGGTTCTGGATCAGTTTGGTAGACTACTGATCAACAACAAGTGGCCGACCAGAGGACAGGTTCTGGATCAGTTTGGTAGACTACTGATCAACAACAAGTGGCCAACCAGAAGACAGGTTCTGGATCAGTTTGGTAGACTACTGATCAACAACAAGTGGCCAACCAGAGGACAGGTTCTGGATCAGTTTGTTAGCTACTGATCAACAACAAGTGGCCGACCAGAAGACAGTTCCAACTCATCCCAAAGAACATCAATGGGGTTGAGATCAGGGCTCGGTGCAGACCAGTCAAGTTCTTCCACACCGATCTCAACAAACCATTTCTGTATGGACCTCGCTTTGTGCACGGGGGGGTCATTGTCAATCTGAAACAGGAAAGGGGCTTATCCAAACTGTTGCCACTAAGTTGGAATCATCTAGAATGTCATTGCATGCTGTAGCGTTAAGATTTACCCTTCACTGGAACTAAAGGAGCCCGAAACAATGAACAACAGCCCCAGACCATTATTCCTCCTGTGGCGTTCTCCTGGCATCCTCCAAAACCCAGATGTGTCCGTTTGAACAGGACCCCACCACAGTAACAGCCCCAGACCATTATACCTCCTCCACCAAACTTTACAGTTGGCTTGATGCATTGAAACAGGTGGCGTTCTCCTGGCATCCTCCAAAACCCAGATGTGTCCGTTTTACCAGGACCCCACCACAGTAACAGTCAATGGAAGACAAGAATAACTAGGCCTGAGTTGAGCTACGTGACCACGGTGTGTGTGTGTGTGGTTGGTTCGTCTTCTCATCTTCGGGCCTGTCATTTCGTCTAAAGCTGTCATCCATTAACCACAATACACCACTGCCAAACAGGAAGTGATCTCACCTGCTGAGAAGGCCTGTTAAGCTAGGCTTATTTATAGTAAACAGGTCCTCGGTTGTTTTGGAGGAGGGGCTGTAATACAAAATCTCCTGATCTCCTCTAGATATGATTTTACATGAACAACGACGGTTTCAGCTGGAAGAAATCCTCCCCTTTAAAGGAAGTGTATGAATTGTTGTTTTGGAGGAGGGGCTGTAATACAAATCTCCTGATCTCCTCTAGATATGATTTTACATGAACAACGACGGTTTCAGCTGGAAGAAATCCTCCCCTTTAATTAAGGAAGTGTATGAATTGTTGTTTTGGAGGAGGGGCTGTAATACAAATCTCCTGATCTCCTCTAGATATGATTTTACATGAACAACGACGGTTTCAGCTGGAAGAAATCCTCCCCTTTAATTAAGGAAGTGTATGAATTGTTGTTTTGGAGGAGGGGCTGTAATACAAATCTCTGATCTCCTCTAGATATGATTTTACATGAACAACGACGGTTTCAGCTGGAAGAAATCCTCCCCTTTAAAGGAAGTGTATGAATTGTTGTTTTGGAGGAGGGGCTGTAATACAAATCTCCTGATCTCCTCTAGATATGATTTTACATGAACAACGACATGTTTTCAGCTGGAAGAAATCCTCCCCTTTAAAGGAAGTGTATGAATTCATTAATTAATTTATGAGGGTGCAGGCCAGGCTGGAAGAAATCCTCCCCTTTAATTAAGGAAGTGTATGAATTCATTAATTAATTTATGAGGGTGCAGGCCAGGCTGGAAGAAATCCTCCCCTTTAATTAAGGAAGTGTATGAATTCATTAATTAATTTATGAGGGTGCAGGCCAGGCTGGAAGAAATCCTCCCCTTTAATTAAGGAAGTGTATGAATTCATTAATTAATTTATGAGGGTGCAGGCCAGGCTGGAAGAAACCCTCCCCTTTAATTAAGGAAGTGTATGAATTCATTAATTAATTTATGAGGGTGCAGGCCAGGCTGGAAGAAACCCTCCCCTTTAATTAAGGAAGTGTATGAATTCATTAATTAATTTATGAGGGTGCAGGCCAGGCTGGAAGAAACCCTCCCCTTTAATTAAGGAAGTGTATGAATTCATTAATTAATTTATGAGGGTGCAGGCCAGGCTGGAAGAAACCCTCCCCTTTAAGGAAGTGTATGAATTAACAAATTAATTTATGTATGAATTAACAAATTAATTTATGTATGAATTAACAAATTAATTTATGTATGAATTAACAAATACATTTTTGTATGAATTAACAAATTAATTTATGTATGAATTAACAAATACATTTTTGTATGAATTAATTGATGTATGGTATGAAAATAGCCCTAATGTGATATTTCAGTTTTTCAATTTAATTAATACATTTGCTAAAATGTCAAGAAACATGTTTTTTTGCTTTGTTATAATGGGGTATTGTGATTGATGAGGGGGGGAGGTTGCTTTGTTATAATGGGGTATTGTGATTGATGAGGGGAGGAGGTTGCTTTGTTATAATGGGGTATTGTGATTGGTGAGGAGGGGAGGTTGCTTTGTTATAATGGGGTATTGTGATTGATGAGGGGGGAGGTTGCTTTGTTATAATGGGGTATTGTGATTGATGAGGGGGGAGGTTGCTTTGTTATAATGGGGTATTGTGATTGATGAGGGGGGAGGTTGCTTTGTTATAATGGGGTATTGTGATTGATGAGGGGAGGAGGTTGCTTTGTTATAATGGGGTATTGTGATTGATGAGGGGAGGAGGTTGCTTTGTTATAATGGGGTATTGTGTGTAGATTGATGAGGGCACACACACACACACACACACAGAGAACACACACACACACACACAGAGACACACACACAGAGACACACACACACACACAGAGACACACACACACAAAGACACACACACAGAACACACACCCACAGAGAACACACACACACACACACACACACAGAGACACACACACAGAGACACACACACAGAGACACACACACACAGAGACACACAGAGACACACACACACAGAGAACACACACACACAGAGAACACACACACACAGAGAACACACACACACACACACACAGAGACACACACACACACACAGACACACACACACAGAGAACACACACACACACACACACACACACACACACACACACACACACACACACACACACACACACACAGAGACACAAATTAATTATTGTAATAATGAAACCGTCAGCGCAAAAGTCTTGACTGACTGTTAAGCCGAGAGCCTTTACAGACAACACACAGTTTAGATAGATAATACCCAGAATGCCTTGTTCCACCTCTCCCTTGTAGATTGGGGGAGGAACACACCATACCATAAACTACTCTGGGTTCATCCTGTCTCTATCTGCAGCGGGCGTTATCTTAGGGTAGCCTAGTGGTTAGAGCGTTGGACTAGTAAACGGAAGGTTGCAAGTTCAAACCCCCGAGCTGACAAGGTACAAATCTGTCGTTCTGCCCCTGAACAGGCAGTTAACCCACTGTTCCTAGGCCGTCATTGAAAATAAGAATTTGTTCTTAACTGACTTGCCTAGTTAAATAAAGGTTAAAAAAAATTAAAAACCCGCGGCCAGGATGTATAAGGGCCATCTCTGTCACAACCACTTCCTGTTACTGGAATCACCAGCTGTTAAGGTGTAAATCACCAAAGTCGATCAGTTGTATCAGGTAAAACCAAACGCCCTGATTAGCTGCAGGGTGCTAGAGAGGACATCATGTATAATGTAGTCGATCAGTTGTTAACTCTTATATCAGGTAAAACCAAACGCCCTGATTAGCTGCAGGGTGCTAGAGAGGACATCATGTATAATGTAGTCGATCAGTTGTTAACTCTTATATCAGGTAAAACCAAACGCCCTGATTAGCTGCAGGGTGCTAGAGAGGACATCATGTATAATGTAGTCGATCAGTTGTTAACTCTTATATCAGGTAAAACCAAACGCCCTGATTAGCTGCAGGGTGCTAGAGAGGACATCATGTATAATGTAGTCGATCAGTTGTTAACTCTTATATCAGGTAAAACCAAACGCCTGATTAGCTGCAGGGTGCTAGAGAGGACCTCATGTATAATGTAGTCGATCAGTTGTTAACTCTTATATCAGGTAAAACCAAAAGCCCTGATTAGCTGCAGGGTGCTAGAGAGGACATCATGTATAATGTAGTCGATCAGTTGTTAACTCTTATATCAGGTAAAACCAAACACCCTGATTAGCTGCAGGGTGCTAGAGAGGACATCATGTATAATGTAGTCGATCAGTTGTTAACTCTTATATCAGGTAAAACCAAACGCCCTGATTAGCTGCAGGGTGCTAGAGAGGACATCATGTATAATGTAGTCGATCAGTTGTTAACTCTTATATCAGGTAAAACCAAACGCCCTGATTAGCTGCAGGGTGCTAGAGAGGACATCATGTATAATGTAGTCGATCAGTAGTTAACTCTTATATCAGGTAAAACCAAACGCCCTGATTAGCTGCAGGGTGGTAGAGAGGACATCATGTATAATGTAGTCGATCAGTTGTTAACTCTTATATCAGGTAAAACCAAACGCCTGATTAGCTGCAGGGTGCTAGAGAGGACATAATGTATTCAACAGCACTCCACCAATCAGGCCTTTTACGGTAGAGTGGCCAGATGGAAGCCACTCCTCAGTAAAAGGCACATGACAGCCCTCTTGGAGTTTGCCAAAAGGCACCTAAAGGACTCTCAGACCACGAGAAACAAGATTCTCTGGTCTGATAAAACCAAGATTGAAGTCTTTGGCCTGAATGCCGAGCGTCACGTCTGGAGGAAACCTGGCACCATCCCTACGGTGAAGCATGGTGGTGGCAGCATCATGCTGTAGGGATGTTTTTCAGCTGCAGGGACTGGGAGACTAGTCAGGATCGAGGGAAAGATGAACGGAGCAAAGTACAGAGATTCTTGATTAAAAAAAAAACTGCTTCCGAGCGCTCAGCACCTCAGAAAGTGAACCTTCGCCCCAGTCTAACAGGACAACGACCCTAAGCACACAGCCAAGACAACGTAGGAGTGGCTTCGTGACAAATCTCTGAATGTCCTTGAGTGGCCCAGCCAGAGCCCGGATTTGAACCCAATCGAACATCTCTGGAGAGACCTGAAAACAGCTGTGCAGCAACTCTCCCCATCCAACCTGACAGAGCTTGAGAGGATCTGTAGAGAAGAATGGGAGAAACTCCCCAAATACAGGTGTGCCAAGCTTGTAGCATCATACCCAAGAGGTTGTAATCGCTGCCAAAGGTGCTTCAACAAAGTACTGAGTGAAGGGTCTGAATACTTATGCAACTGTGATATTTCTGTTTTAGCTTTGTCATTATGGGGTATTGTGATGCCATTATGTGGTATTGTGATGTCATTATGGGGTATTGTGATGCCATTATGGGGTATTGTGATGTCATTATGGGGTATTGTGATGTCATTATGGGGTATTGTGATGTCATTATGGGGTATTGTGATGTCATTATGGGGTATTGTAACAAAACAAAACCTGGACAAAGTTGAGGGGTCTGAATACTTTCCGAAGGTCACTGTATGTGTGTGTGTGTGTGTGTGTGTACTCACTGTGGTTTTGTGCTGTGTGAAGACAGACAGGTCTCCGTTGAAGATTACCTCAGCCAGAGAGTTGACCAGCGGCTGGTAGTGGATGATGAGAAACACCTTGAGACAAAGATAACAACCTTCATATGCAGTTTCCCTGAAGAGGTGAAGAGAGGTGTGATGAGGAGAGGTGAGGTGAGGTGAGGAGAGGAGAGGAGAGGAGAGGAGAGGAGAGGAGAGGAGAGGTGAGGTGTGGAGAGAGAGGAGAGGAGGGGAGAGGAGAGGAGAGGAGAGGTGAGGAGAGGTGTGGTGAGGTGAGGTGAGGTGAAGAGAGATGTGATGAGGTGAGGTGAGGTGAAGAGAGATGTGATGAGGTGAGGTGAGGTGAAGAGAGATGTGATGAGGTGAGGTGAGAAGAGGAGAGGAGAGGAGAGGAGAGGAGAGGAGAGGTGAGGAGAGGAGAGGAGAGGAGAGGTGAGGTGTGGAGAGGAGAGGAGGGGAGAGGAGAGGAGAGGAGGAGGGAGAGGAGAGGTGTGGTGAGGAGAGGTGAGGAGAGGAGAGGAGAGGAGGAGAGAGAGGTGAGGAGAGGAGAGAGAGGAGGAGAGGAGAGGAGAGGAGAGGTGAGGTGAGGTGAGGAGAGGTGTGGTGAGGTGAGGTGAGGTGAGGTGTGAGGTGAGGTGAGGTGTGGTGTGGTGAGGTGAGGTGTGATGAGGTGAGGTAAGATGAGGTGAGGTGTGGTGTGATGAGGTGTGATGAGGTGTGGTGAGGTGTGGTGTGATGAGGTGAGGTGTGATGAGGTGAGGTGAAGAGAGATGTGATGAGGTGAGGTGAGGTGAGGTGAGGTGAGATGTGATGAGGTGAGATGAGGTGTGGTGAGGTGAGGTGAGGTGTGATGAGGTGAGGTGAGATGAGGTGAGGTGAGGTGTGATGAGGTGAGGTGAGGTGAGGTGTGGTGTGGTGAGGTGAGGTGAGGTGAGGTGTGATGAGGTGAGGTGTGATGAGGTGAGGTGAGGTGTGGTGTGGTGAGGTGTGGTGAGGTGTGATGTGGTGTGGTGTGGTGTGATGAGGTGAGGTGTGGTGTGGTGAGGTGTGATGAGGTGAGGTGTGATGAGGTGAGGTGAGATGTGATGAGGTGAGGTGAGGTGTGGTGAGGTGAGGTGTGGTGTGGTGAGGTGTGGTGAGGTGAGATGAGGTGAGGTGAGATGTGATGAGGTGAGGTGAGGTGAGGTGAGGTGTGGTGAGGTGAGGTGAGGTGAGGTGTGATGAGGTGAGGTGATGAGGTGAGGTGAGGTGTGGTGAGGTGAGGTGTGGTGAGGTGTGATGTGGTGAGGTGAGGTGTGATGAGGTGAGGTGTGGTGAGGTGAGGTGTGATGAGGTGAGGTGTGATGAGGTGAGGTGAGATGTGATGAGGTGAGGTGAGGTGTGGTGAGGTGAGGTGTGGTGTGGTGAGGTGTGGTGAGGTGTGATGTGGTGTGGTGAAGTGTGATGTGATGAGGTGAAGAGAGATGTGATGAGGTGAGGTGTGATGTGATGAGGTGAAGAGAGATGTGATGAGGTGAGGTGTGATGTGATGTGATGTGATGAGGTGAGGTGAGGTGAGATGTGATGAGGAGTGTGAGGTGAGGTGAGGTGAGGTGAGATGAGGTGAGGGTGTGAGTGAGGTGAGATGAGGTGAGGTGAGGTGAGATGTGATGAGGTGAGGTGTGAGGTGATGTGTGTGATGAGGTGAGGTGAGAGGTGAGGTGTGATGAGGTGATGAGTGATGAGGTGAGGTGAGGTGATGTGGTGAGGTGAGGTGGTGAGGTGTGGTGATGAGGTGTGAGAGGTGAGGTGATGTGATGAGATGAGGAAGTGAGAGATGGTGAGAGTGAGGTGATGTGATGAGGTGAAGAGAGATGTGGGTGAGGTGTGATGTGAGGTGAGGTAGGTGAGAGTGAGGTGAGGTGTGATGAGGTGAGATGTGGTGAGGTGAGGTGTGATGAGATGAGGTGAGGTGAGGTGAGGTGTGGTGAGGTGAGGTGTGGTGAGGTGAGGTGAGATGTGGTGAGGTGAGGTGAGGTGAGGTGAGGTGAGGTGAGATGAGGTGAGGTGAGGTGAGGTGAGATGAGGTGAGGTGAGGTGAGATGTGGTGAGGTGAGGTGAGGTGAGGTGTGGTGAGGAGGTGTGGTGAGGTGAGGTGAGGTGAGGTGAGGTGTGGTGGTGAGGTGAGGTGTGAGTGAGGTGGTGGATGGTGAGGTGGTGAGGTGTGGTGAGATGAGGTGAGGTGAGGTGAGAGGTGAGGTGAGGAGTGAGAGGTGAGGTGAGGTGAGAGGTGAGGTGAGGTGAGGTGAGATGGTGAGGTGTGGAGATGAGGTGAGGTGAGGTGAGGTGAGGTGAGGTGAGGTGAGGTGAGATGAGGTGAGGTGAGGTGGAGGAGATGAGGTGAGGTGAGGAGGTGAGAGAGAGGAGAGGAGTGGAGGAGAGGAGAGGTGAGGAGAGGAGGTGAGGTGAGGTGTGGTGAGGAGAGGTGAGGAGAGGTGAGGTGAGGAGAGTGAGAGAGAGAGGAGGGGAGAGGTGAGAGGTGAGGTGAGGTGAGGTGAGGTGAGGTGAGGTGAGGTGTGGTGAGGTGTGGTGTGGTGAGGTGAGGTGGTGAGGTGAGGTGAAGATGAGGTGAGGTGTGGTGAGGTGAGAGTGTGATGAGGTGTGGTGAGGTGTGGTGTGATGAGGTGAGGTGTGATGAGGTGAGGTGAAGAGAGATGTGATGAGGTGAGGTGAGGTGAGGTGAGGTGAGATGTGATGAGGTGAGAGGTGAGGTGTGAGGTGTGAGAGTGAGGTGAGATGAGGTGAGGTGTGATGAGGTGAGGTGAGATGTGATGAGGTGAGGTGTGGTGAGGTGAGGTGTGGTGAGGTGAGGTGAGGTGAGGTGTGATGAGGTGAGGTGTGATGAGGTGAGGTGTGGTGTGGTGAGGTGTGGTGAGGTGTGATGAGGTGTGGAGTGGTGTGATGAGGTGAGGTGTGGTGTGGTGAGGTGAGGTGAGGTGTGATGAGGTGAGGTGTGATGAGGTGAGGTGAGATGTGATGAGGTGAGGTGAGGTGTGGTGAGGTGAGGTGTGGTGAGGTGAGGTGGTGAGGTGTGATGTGGTGTGGTGAGGTGTGATGTGATGAGGTGAAGAGAGATGTGATGAGGTGAGGTGTGATGTGATGAGGTGAAGAGAGATGTGATGAGGTGAGGTGTGATGTGAGATGAGGTGAGGTGAGATGTGATGAGGTGAGGTGAGGTGAGGTGAGATGAGGTGAGGTGAGGTGAGATGAGGTGAGGTGAGGTGTGGTGAGGTGAGATGAGGTGAGGTGAGGTGAGATGTGGTGAGGTGAGGTGAGGTGAGGTGAGGTGAGGTGTGTGATGAGGTGAGGTGTGATGAGGTGAGGTGAGATGTGATGAGGTGAGGTGAGGTGTGGTGAGGTGAGGTGTGGTGAGGTGTGGTGAGGTGTGATGTGGTGTGGTGAGGTGTGATGTGATGAGGTGAAGAGAGATGTGATGAGGTGAGGTGTGATGTGATGAGGTGAAGAGAGATGTGATGAGGTGAGGTGTGATGTGATGAGGTGAGGTGAGGTGAGATGTGATGAGGTGAGGTGAGGTGAGGTGAGATGAGGTGAGATGGGTGAGGTGAGGTGGTGAGGTGAGGTGAGATGAGGTGAGGTGAGGTGAGATGTGGTGAGGTGAGGTGAGGTGAGGTGAGGTGAGATGAGGTGAGGTGAGGTGTGGTGAGGTGAGGTGAGGTGTGGTGAGGTGAAGAGAGATGTGATGAGGTGAGGTGTGGTGAGGTGAGGTGTGGTGTGGTGTGGTGAGGTGTGGTGTGGTGTGATGAGGTGAGGTGTGGTGAGGTGAGGTGTGGTGTGGTGTGATGAGGTGAGGTGAGGTGTGGTGTGATGAGGTGAGGTGAGGTGTGGTGTGGTGTGGTGAGGTGAAGAGAGATGTGATGAGGTGAGGTGTGGTGTGGTGAGGTGAGGTGAGGTGAGGTGAGGTGAGGTGTGGTGAGGTGTGGTGTGGTGTGGTGAGGTGAGGTGTGGTGTGGTGAGGTGAGGTGAGGTGAGGTGTGATGAGGTGAGGTGAGGTGTGGTGTGGTGAGGTGAGGTGAGGTGAGGTGTGGTGAGGTGTGGTGAGGTGAAGAGAGATGTGATGAGGTGAGGTGTGGTGAGGTGAGGTGTGGTGTGGTGTGGTGAGGTGAGGTGTGGTGTGGTGTGATGAGGTGAGGTGTGGTGAGGTGAGGTGTGGTGTGATGAGGTGAGGTGTGATGTGATGAGGTGAGGTGAGGTGTGGTGAGGTGTGAGGTGTGATGTGATGAGGTGAGGTGAGGTGAGGTGTGGTGTGGTGTGGTGAGATGAGGTGAGGTAAGGTGAGGAGAGGTGAAGTGAGGTGAGGAGAGGTGAGGAGAGGTGAGGTGAGGAGAGGTGAGGAGTGAGATGAGGTGGGTGAGGTGAGGTGAGGAGAGGTGAGATGAGGTGTGGTGAGGTGAGGTGATGAGGTGAGGTGAGGTGAGATGAGGTGTGGTGAGGTGAGGTGATGAGGTGAGGTGAGGTGAGATGAGGTGTGGTGAGGTGAGGTGATGAGGTGAGGTGAGATGAGGTGAGATGAGGTGAGATGAGGTGTGATGTGATGAGGTGAGGTGAGATGAGGTGAGATGAGGTGTGATGAGGTGTAATGAGGTCTAATGAGGTGAGGTGTGGTGAGGTGTGATGAGATGAGGTGAGGTGTGGTGTGGTGTGATGAGGTGTGATGAGGTGAGGTGTGGTGTGATGAGGTGAGATGAGGTGAGATGAGGTGAGATGAGGTGTGATGTGATGAGGTGTGGTGTGATGAGGTGAGATGAGGTGTGATGAGGTAATGAGGTCTAATGAGGTGAGGTGTGGTGAGGTGTGATGAGATGAGGTGAGGTGTGGTGTGATGAGGTGAGATGAGGTGAGATGAGGTGAGATGTGATGTGATGAGGTGAGGTGAGATGAGGTGAGGTGAGATGAGGTGTGATGAGGTGTAATGAAGTCTAATGAGGTGAGGTGTGATGAGGTGAGGTGTGGTGTGGTGTGATGAGGTGAGATGAGGTGAGGTGAGATGAGGTGTGATGAGGTGCGATGTGGTGTGATGAGGTGTAATGAGGTGAGGTGAGATGAGGTGTGATGAGGTGTAATGAGGTGAGGTGTGGTGAGGTGTGATGAGATGAGGTGTGGTGTGATGAGGTGTGATCAGGGGAGGTGTGATGAGGTGAGGTAAGATGAGGTGAGGTGTGGTGTGATGAGGTGTGGTGAGGTGTGGTGTGATGTGATGATGTGATGTGAAGAGGTGTGAAGGGTGTGATGTGATGAGATGTGAAGAGGTGTGATGTGGTGTGATAAGGTGTGATGTGATGAGGTGTGATGTGATGAGGTGTAGTGTGATGAGGTGTGATGTGATGAGGTGTGGTGAGATGAGGTGTGATGAGGTGTGGTGTGATGAGTGATGTGGTGTGATGTGAAGAGGTGTGATGAGGTGTGATGAGGTGATTGTGGTGTGATGGTGTGATTAGGTGTGATGAGATGAGGTGTGAGGTGTAATGAGGTGTAGTGTGATGAGGTGTGATGAGGTGTGAATGGGTGAGGTGTGGTGAGGTGTGGTGTGATGTGGTGAGGTGTGTGATGATGAGGTGTGATGAGATGAGGTGTAGGTGTGATGAGGTGTGAATGTGATGAGGTGTGGGTGATGAAGTGATCAGGAGGTGTGATGAGGTGTGGTGTGATGGAGGTGGTAGTGTGATGAGGTGAGATGATGGTGTGATGTGATGAGGTGAGATGAGGTGTGATGAGGTGTGATGAGGTGTGGTGAGGAGGTGAGATGAGGTGTGAAGAGGTGTGATGAGGTGTGATGAGGTGTGATGAGTGATGGTGTGATGGTGAAGAGGTGTGATGAGGTGTAATGAGGTGTGATGAGGTGTGTGATTAGGTGTGATGATGGTGTGATCAGGGGAGAGGTGAGGTGGTGAGGTGTGGTGTGGTGAGGTGTGGTGATGAGGTGTGGTGTGATGAGGTGAGATGAGGTGAGGATGAGGTGAGATGAGGTGATGAGGTGTGAAGAGGTATGATGAGGTGTGATGAGGTGTAATGAGGTGTGAGTGAGAGTGGTGAGGTGTGATGAGGTGATGTGGGAGGTGTGATGAGGTGGGTGTGGTGTGTGATGAGGTGTGGTGATGAGGTGTGATGTGAAGAGGTGTGAAGGGTGTGATGAGATGTGAAGAGGTGTGAGGTGAAGAGGTGATGTGATGTGGTGTGATGAGGTGTGATGTGATGGGGTGTGTGTGATGAGGTGTGATGAGGTGAAGTGATGAGGTGTGAAGAGGTGAGGTGTGATGTGAAGAGGTGATGATGAGTGTTAGTGATGAGGTGTGATGTGATGAGGTGATGAGGTGTGATGAGGTGGGTGTGATGAGTGATGAGGTGTGATGAAGAGGTGTGATGAGGTGTGATGATGAGGTGTGGTGTGAAGCGGTGTGATGAGGTGTGGTGTGATTAGGTGTGATGAGGTGTGATGAGGTGAGATGAGATGTGGTGTGATGTGAAGAGGTGTGATGTAATGAGGTGTAGTGTGATGAGGTGTGATGTGAATGGTGAGGTGTGATGAGGTGTGGTGTGATGTGAAGAGTGTGATGAGGTGTGATGTGATGGGTGTAGTGTGATGAGGTGTGAAGGGGTGAGGTGTGATGTGAGAGGTATGATGAGGTGTGATGATGGGGTGTAGTGTGATGAGGTGTGATGAAAGAGGTGTGAAGGGGTGAGGTGTGATGTGAAGAGGTGTGATGAGGTGTTATGTGATGGGGTGTAGTGTGATGAGGTGTGATGTGAAGAGGTGTGATGTGAGATGAGGTGTGGTGTGATGAGGTGTGATGAGGTGAGGTGTGGTGTGAAGGGTGTGATGAGGTGTGGTGTGATGGGTGTGGTGTGATGAGGTGATGAGGTGAGGTGGTGAGGTGTGATGAGATGTGGTGAGGTGTGATGAGGTGAGGTGTGATGAGGTGTAATGTGAATGAGGTGTGATGTGAAGAGGTGTGATGAGATGAGATGAGGTGTGGTGTGATGAGGTGTGATCAGGGAGGTGTGATGAGGTGAGGTGTGTGGTGTGATGAGGTGTGGTGAGGTGTGATGAGGTGTGGTGAGGTGAGGTGTGGTGAGGTGAGGTGTGGTGAGGTGATGTGAAGAGGTGTGATGTGGTGTGATGTGATGAGGTGTAGTGTGATGAGGTGTGAAGAGGTGAGGTGTGATGTGAAGAGGTGTGATGAGGTGTGATGTGATGGGTGTGATGAGGTGTGGTGTGATGAGGTGTGATGTGATGAGGTGTGATGAGGTGTGGTGAGGTGTGAAGGGTGAGGTGTGATGTGGTGAGGTGTGATGAGGTGAGATGAGATGTGATGAGGTGATGTGAAGAGGTGTGATGTAATGAGGTGTAGTGATGAGGTGTGATGAATGGGTGAGGTGTGATGAGGTGTGGTGTGATGAGGTGTAGTGTGATGAGGTGTGATGGTGTGATGAGGTGTGATGTGATGGGGTGCAGGTGTGATGAGGTGAAGTGGATGAGGTGTGATGTGAAGAGGTATGATGAGGTGATGTGATGAGGTGTAGTGTGATGAGGTGTGATGTGATGAGGTGAAGGGGTGAGTGTGATGAGGTGTTATGTGATGAGGTGTGATGTGATGAGGTGTGATGGATGGGGTGTAGTGTGATGAGGTGTGATGAGGTGGTGTGATGAGGTGGTGTGATGAGGTGAGGTGTGGTGTGATGAGGTGTGATGAGGTGAGGTTTGATGAGGTGTGATGTGGTGTGAAGAGGTGAAATGTGATGAGGTGTAGTGTGATGAGGTGTAGTGTGATGTGGTGTGAAGAGGTGTGATGTGGTGTGTGAGGTGTGATGTGGTGTGATGTGGTGTGGTGAGGTGTGATGTGGTGTGATGAGGTGAGGTGTGATGATGAGTGTGTGTGATGAGGTGTGATGAGGTGAGGTGTGGTGTGGTGTGATGAGGTGTGGTGTGATGAGGTGTGATGAGGTGTGATGTGATGAGGTGTAGTGTGATGAGGTGTGGTGTGATGAGGTGTAGTGTGATGAGGTGTGGTGAGATGAGGTGTGATGAGGTGTGATGTGATGAGGTGTAGTGATGAGGTGTGATGTGATGAGGTGAGGTGTGATGAGGTGTGATGTGATGTGATGAGGTGAGGTGTGATGAGGTGAGGTGTGATGAGGTGTGATGTGATGTGGTGAGGTGTGATGAGGTGTGATGTGATGAGGTGAGGTGTGATGAGGTGTGGTGTGGTGTGATGAGGTGTAGTGTGATGTGGTGTGATGTGATGAGGTGTGATGTGATGAGGTGCAGTGAGGTGTGGTGAGGTGTAGTGTGATGAGGTGTGATGTGAAGCGGTGAGGTGTGATGAGGTGAGATTGTGTGTGTAGGTACATACCTGTGACAGTAGGTTAAGGGACACCTGAGGGTTGATCTTACGATCTTCAGACTGAAACACAGACAGACAATATGTCAGATACACATTAGTATTGGTTACACAGTACATTACACACCACCCCTCTCCACCTACCTGTTCAGGGCAGACCAGAGAGAAGACACCCCCCTCCACCTACCTGTTCAGGGCCAGAGACCAGAGAGAAGACACCCCCCTCCACCTACCTGTTCAGGGCAGACCAGAGAGAAGACACCCCTCTCCACCTACCTGTTCAGGGCAGACCAGAGAGAAGACACCCCTCTCCACCTACCTGTTCAGGGCAGACCAGAGAGAAGACACCCCTCTCCACCTACCTGTTCAGGGCAGACCAGAGAGAAGACGTAGAGAGGCAGGAACAGACGGTTGAGCAGGTGGTCTGTCAGGACATCGTTCAGGAACTCACAGTTGATAGTCAGGATATCGTTCAGGTAGTGGAGATGGTCGAGATGCTCTGCTACCAAGTCACTCAGCTTCCCCCGGTTACGATGCCTGGAGTGGGGAGAGGGAGAGAGTCAGAGACAGAGAGAGAGCGAGAGAGAGGAGAGGGGAGAGAGGGAGAGGAGAGAGAGACAGAGAGGAGAGAGAGGTGGTATGTACATAAGTGTGTAATGATCTAGTCTGTAACTGTTATGGTTTTGTGTTTCACAACATGTATCTGAATGTATACCCAAGCCTGCAGTGCAAACACAACCTTCCCGAGGGGACAATATCTTAATCAGATAACTCTGACAGGTAGAAAGTCTAAACTGATACAACACTGACACCTAGTGGACACAGGGGAGAATGACCCATCTGAAGGTTAGATAGAGACCCCTAGTGGACACAGGGGAAAATGACCCATCTGAAGACTAGATAGAGACCCCTAGTGGACACAGGGGAGAATGACCCATCTGAAGGTTAGATAGAGACCCCTAGTGGACACAGGGGAAAATGACCCATCTGAAGACTAGATAGAGACCCCTAGTGGACACAGGGGAGAATGACCCATCTGAAGACTAGATAGAGACCCCTAGTGGACACAGGGGAGAATGAGCCATCTGAAGACTAGATAGAGACCCCTAGTGGACACAGGGGAGAATGACCCATCTGAAGGTTAGATAGAGACCCCTAGTGGACACAGGGGAGAATGACCCATCTGAAGGTTAGATAGAGACCCCTAGTGGACACAGGGGAAAATGACCCATCTGAAGACTAGATAGAGACCCCTAGTGGACACAGGGGAAAATGACCCATCTGAAGGTTAGATAGAGACCCCTAGTGGACACAGGGGAGAATGACCCATCTGAAGGTTAGATAGAGACCCCTAGTGGACACAGGGGAAAATGACCCATCTGAAGGTTAGATAGAGACCCCTAGTGGACACAGGGGAAAATGACCCATCTGAAGGTTAGATAGAGACCCCTAGTGGACACAGGGGAGAATGACCCATCTGAAGGTTAGATAGAGACCCCTAGTGGACACAGGGGAGAATGACCCATCTGAAGGTTAGATAGAGACCCTAGTGGACACAGGGGAGAATGACCCATCTCAAGGTTAGATAGAGACCCCTAGTGGACACAGGGAGAATGACCCATCTGAAGGTTAGATAGAGACCCCTAGTGACACAGGGGAGAATGACCCATCTGAAGGTTAGATAGAGACCCCTAGTGGACACAGGGGAGAATGACCCATCTGAAGGTTAGATAGAGACCCCTAGTGGACACAGGGGAGAATGACCCATCTGAAGGTTAGATAGAGACCCCTAGTGGACACAGGGGAGAATGACCCATCTGAAGGTTAGATAGAGACCCCTAGTGGACACAGGGGAGAATGACCCATCTGAAGGTTAGATAGAGACCCCTAGTGGACACAGGGGAGAATGACCCATCTGAAGGTTAGATAGAGACCCCTAGTGGACACAGGGGAAAATGAGCCATCTGAAGACTAGATAGACCCCTAGTGGACACAGGGGAGAATGACCCATCTAAAGGTTAGATAGAGAGAGACCCCTAGTGGACACAGGGGAGAATGACCCATCTGAAGGTTAGATAGAGACCCCTAGTGGACACAGGGAGAATGACCCATCTGAAGACTAGATAGAGACCCCTAGTGGACACAGTGAGGAGAGACCCATCTGAAGGTTAGATAGAGACCCCTAGTGGACACAGGGGAGAATGACCCATCTGAAGGTTAGACAGAGACCCCTAGTGGACACAGGGGAGAATGACCCATCTGAAGGTTAGATAGAGAGAGACCCCTAGTGGACACAGGGGAGAATGACCCATCTGAAGGTTAGATAGAGACCCCTAGTGGACACAGGGGAGAATGATCCATCTGAAGATTAGATAGAGACCCCTAGTGGACACAGGGGAGAATGACCCATCTGAAGACTAGATAGAGACCCCTAGTGGACACAGTGAGAATGACCCATCTGAAGGTTAGATAGAGACCCCTAGTGGACACAGGGGAGAATGACCCATCTGAAGGTTAGATAGAGAGAGACCCCTAGTGGACACAGGGGAGAATGATCCATCTGAAGGTTAGATAGAGACCCCTAGTGGACACAGGGGAGAATGACCCATCTGAAGGTTAGATAGAGACCCCTAGTGGACACAGGGGAGAATGACCCATCTGAAGACTAGATAGAGACCCCTAGTGGACACAGTGAGGAGAGA
The DNA here is from genome assembly GCF_034236695.1 of Oncorhynchus nerka. Classification (NCBI taxonomy): domain Eukaryota; kingdom Metazoa; phylum Chordata; class Actinopteri; order Salmoniformes; family Salmonidae; genus Oncorhynchus; species Oncorhynchus nerka. The sequence goes on along the minus strand of NW_027039895.1, from coordinate 32,544 downwards.
CCCATCTGAAGGTTAGATAGAGACCCCTAGTGGACACAGGGGAGAATGACCCATCTGAAGACTAGATAGAGACCCCTAGTGGACACAGGGGAGAATGACCCATCTGAAGAATAGATAGAGACCCCTAATGGACACAAGGGAGAATGACCCATCTGAAGACTAGATAGAGACCCCTAGTGGACACAGGGGAGAATGACCCATCTGAAGACTAGATAGAGACCCCTAGTGGACACAGGGGAGAATGACCCATCTGAAGATAGAGAGACCCCTAGTGGACACAGGGGAGAATGACCCATCTGAAGACTAGATAGAGACCCCTAGTGGACACAGGGGAGAATGACCCATCTGAAGGTTAGATAGAGACCCCTAGTGGACACAGGGGAGAATGACCCATCTCAAGGTTAGATAGAGACCCCTAGTGGACACAGGGGAGAATGACCCATCTGAAGGTTAGATAGAGACCCCTAGTGGACACAGGGGAGAATGACCCATCTGAAGGTTAGATAGAGACCCCTAGTGGACACAGGGGAGAATGACCCATCTGAAGGTTAGATAGAGACCCCTAGTGGACACAGGGGAAAATGAGCCATCTGAAGACTAGATAGACCCCTAGTGGACACAGGGGAGAATGACCCATCTGAAGGTTAGATAGAGAGAGACCCCTAGTGGACACAGGGGAGAATGACCCATCTGAAGGTTAGATAGAGACCCCTAGTGGACACAGGGGAGAATGACCCATCTGAAGACTAGATAGAGACCCCTAGTGGACACAGTGAGGAGAGACCCATCTGAAGGTTAGATAGAGACCCCTAGTGGACACAGGGGAGAATGACCCATCTGAAGGTTAGACAGAGACCCCTAGTGGACACAGGGGAGAATGACCCATCTGAAGGTTAGATAGAGAGAGACCCCTAGTGGACACAGGGGAGAATGACCCATCTGAAGGTTAGATAGAGACCCCTAGTGGACACAGGGGAGAATGATCCATCTGAAGATTAGATAGAGACCCCTAGTGGACACAGGGGAGAATGACCCATCTGAAGACTAGATAGAGACCCCTAGTGGACACAGTGAGAATGACCCATCTGAAGGTTAGATAGAGACCCCTAGTGGACACAGGGGAGAATGACCCATCTGAAGGTTAGATAGAGAGAGACCCCTAGTGGACACAGGGGAGAATGATCCATCTGAAGGTTAGATAGAGACCCCTAGTGGACACAGGGGAGAATGACCCATCTGAAGGTTAGATAGAGACCCCTAGTGGACACAGGGGAGAATGACCCATCTGAAGACTAGATAGAGACCCCTAGTGGACACAGTGAGGAGAGACCCATCTGAAGGTTAGATAGAGACCCCTAGTGGACACAGGGGAGAATGACCCATCTGAAGACTAGATAGAGACCCCTAGTGGACACAGGGGAGAATGACCCATCTGAAGAATAGATAGAGACCCCTAATGGACACAAGGGAGAATGACCCATCTGAAGACTAGATAGAGACCCCTAGTGGACACAGGGGAGAATGACCCATCTGAAGACTAGATAGAGACCCCTAGTGGACACAGGGGAGAATGACCCATCTGAAGACTAGATAGAGACCCCTAGTGGACACAGGGGAGAATGACCCATCTGAAGACTAGATAGAGACCCCTAGTGGACACAGGGGAGAATGACCCATCTGAAGGTTAGATAGAGACCCCTAGTGGACACAGGGGAGAATGACCCATCTGAAGGTTAGATAGAGACCCCTAGTGGACACAGGGAGAATGACCCATCTCAAGGTTAGATAGAGACCCTTGGACACAGGGAGAATGACCCATCTGAAGGTTAGATAGAGACCCCTAGTGGACACAGGGGAGAATGACCCATCTGAAGGTTAGATAGAGACCCCTAGTGGACACAGGGGAGAATGACCCATCTGAAGGTTAGATAGAGACCCCTAGTGGACACAGGGGAAAATGAGCCATCTGAAGACTAGATAGACCCCTAGTGGACACAGGGGAGAATGACCCATCTGAAGGTTAGATAGAGAGAGACCCCTAGTGGACACAGGGGAGAATGACCCATCTGAAGACTAGATAGAGACCCCTAGTGGACACAGTGAGGAGAGACCCATCTGAAGGTTAGATAGAGACCCCTAGTGGACACAGGGGAGAATGACCCATCTGAAGGTTAGACAGAGACCCCTAGTGGACACAGGGGAGAATGACCCATCTGAAGGTTAGATAGAGAGAGACCCCTGACACAGGGAGAATGACCCATCTGAAGGTTAGATAGAGACCCCTAGTGGACACAGGGGAGAATGATCCATCTGAAGATTAGATAGAGACCCTAGTGGACACAGGGGAGAATGACCCATCTGAAGACTGATAGAGACCCTAGTGGACACAGTGAGGAGAGACCCATCTGAAGGTTAGATAGAGACCCTTGGACACAGGGAGAATGACCCATCTGAAGACTAGATAGAGACCCCCTAGTGGACACAGGGAGAATGACCCATCTGAAGAATAGATAGAGACCCCTAATGGACACAAGGTCTGACCCATCTGAAGACTAGATAGAGACCCCTAGTGGACACAGGGAGAATGACCCATCTGAAGACTGATGAGACCCCTGTGGACACAGGGGAGAATGTCTGAAGACTAGATCCCTAGTGGACACAGGGGAGAATGACGATCTGAAGGTTAGATAGAGACCCCTAGTGGACACAGGGGAGAATGACCCATCTGAAGACCTGATAGAGACCCCTAGTGGACACAGGGGAGAATGACCCATCTGAAGACTAGATAGAGACCCCTAGTGGACACAGTGAGAATGACCCATCTGAAGGTTAGATAGAGACCCTAGTGGACACAGGGAGAATGACCCATCTGAAGGTTAGATAGAGACACCTAGTGGACACAGTGAGAATGACCCATCTGAAGACTAGATAGAGACCCCTAGTGGACACAGGGAGAATGACCCATCTGAAGGTTAGCTTAAGGAAAGATCCACTCATCCCAGGCCGACATACAGACAGTCTCTTACTCACTTTTCCAGCACGTGGAAATGTATAGGAAGCTAAATGATGTGTGTGTGTGTGTCTGTGTGTGTGTGTGTGTGACTCTACTCTTGGTCTGTCTGAACACACTCTGGTCAGTTTGAGATGTGTGTGAGGACTCTCACTCTTGGTCCGTCTGAACACACTTGTCCAGCTCTATGACGTGAGAGCCGATGAACCAGACCAGGTTACTGAAGTAAGGGACCGCCGTCTTGTCTCGAATGATGTGCAGCATGTGCTGGTTGTCCACTAGAGGGGGTGAGAGGTCAAGGGATGTTACCGGGTTACACAGATAGATGGGGAGACAGGGGGGGGGTCAGAGGAATACAGGACCAGACATTTACAGAGATTGGATATGAGTATAAGCATATAGAGAATAAAGCTGTTCTCTCCAGGAGGACTCTACTCTGAGACTGATATGGAGGACTCTACTCAGAGACTGATGTGGAGGACTCTACTCAGAGACTGATGTGGAGGACTCTACTCAGAGACTGATGTGGAGGACTCTACTCTGAGACTGATGTGGAGGACTCTACTCTGAGACTGATGTGGAGGACTCTACTCTGAGACTGATGTGGAGGACTCTACTCTGAGACTGATGTGGAGGACTCTACTCTGAGACTGATGTGGAGGACTCTACTCTGAGACTGATGTGGAGGACTCTACTCTGAGACTGATGTGGAGGACTCTACTCTGAGACTGATGTGGAGGACTCTACTCTGAGACTGATGTGGAGGACTCTACTCTGAGACTGATGTGGAGGACTCTACTCTGAGACTGATGTGGAGGACTCTACTCTGAGACTGATGTGGAGGACTCTACTCTGAGACTGATGTGGAGGACTCTACTCTGAGACTGATGTGGAGGACTCTACTCTGAGACTGATGTGAGACTGACTCTGAGACTGATGGAGGACTCTACTCTGAGACTGATGTGGAGGACTCTACTTGAGACTGATGTGGAGGACTCTACTCTGAGACTGATGATGGAGGACTCTACTCTGAGACTGATGTGGAGGACTCTACTCTGAGACTGATGTGGAGGACTCTACTCTGAGACTGATGTGGAGGACTCTACTCTGAGACTGATGTGGAGGACTCTACTCTGAGACTGATGGAGGACTGGAGGACTCTACTCTGAGACTGATGTGGAGGACTCTACTCTGAGACTGATGTGGAGGACTCTACTCTGAGACTGATGTGGAGGACTCTACTCTGAGACTGATGTGGAGGACTCTACTCTGAGACTGATGTGGAGGACTCTACTCTGAGACTGATGTGGAGGACTCTACTCTGAGACTGATGTGGAGGACTCTACTCTGAGACTGATGTGGAGGACTCTACTCTGAGACTGATGTGGAGGACTCTACTCTGAGACTGATGTGGAGGACTCTACTCTGAGACTGATGTGGAGGACTCTACTCTGAGACTGATGTGGAGGACTCTACTCTGAGACTGATGTGGAGGACTCTACTCTAAAGAGAGACTGATGTGGAGGACTCTACTCTACTGATGAGACTGATGGGAGGACTCTACTCTGAGACTGATGTGGAGGACTCTACTCTGAGACTGATGTGGAGGGACTGACTCTACTCTGGAGACTGATGTGGGAGGACTCTACTTGAGACTGATGTGGAGGACTCTACTCTGAGACTGATGTGGAGGACTCTACTCTGAGACTGATGTGGAGGACTCTACTCTGAGACTGATGTGGAGGACTCTACTCTGAGACTGATGTGGAGGACTCTACCTGAGACTGATGTGGAGACTCTACTCTGAGACTGATGTGGAGGACTCTACTCTGAGACTGATGTGGGAGACTCTCTAAAGAGACTGATGTGAGACTCTACTGAGAGACTGGAGTGGAGACTCTACTCTGAGACTGATGTGGAGACTCTACTCTGGAGACTGATGTGGAGGACTCTACTCTGAGACTGATGTGGAGGACTCTACTCTGAGACTGATGTGGAGGACTCTACTCTGTGGAGACTCTACTCAGAGACTGATGGAGGACTCTACTCAGAGACTGAGAGACTCTACTCACAAGCTGATGGAGACTCTGGGAGGACTCTACTACTGATGAGGACTCTACTCTGAGACTGATGTGGAGGACTCTACTCTGAGACTGACTCAGAGACTGTGGAGGACTCTACTCTGAGACTGATGTGGAGGACTCTACTCTGAGACTGATGTGGAGGACTCTACTCTGAGACTGACTCTGAGACTGATATGGAGGACTCTACTTGATGAGACTGAGACTGTGGAGGACTCTACTCTGAGACTGATGTGGAGGACTCTACTCAGAGACTGATATGGAGACTCTACTCAGAGACTGATGTGGGAGGACTCTCAGAGACTGATTGAGACTGACTGTGGAGGACTCTACTCTGAGACTGATGTGGAGGACTCTACTCTGAGACTGATGTGGACTGATGAGAGACTGATGTGGAGGACTCTACTCTAAAGAGACTGATGTGAGGACTCTACTCTGAGACTGATGTGGAGGACTCTACTCTAAAAGAGAGACTCTACTGATGTGGAGGACTCTACTCTAAAGAGACTGATGAGAGGAGGACTCTACTCTAAAGAGACTGATATGGAGGACTCTACTAAAGAGACTGATATGGAGGACTCTACTCTAAAGAGAGACTGATGGAGGACTCTACTCTAAAGAGACTGATGTGGAGGACTCTACTCTGAAAGAGAGACTGAGACTGATGGAGGACTCTACTCTGAGACTGATGATGGAGGACTCTACTCTGAGACTGAGACTGATGGAGGACTCTACTCAAAGAGACTGATGTGGGAGGAGGACTCTACTCAGAGACTGATGTGGAGGACTCTACTCAGAGACTGATGGGAGGACTCTACTCAGAGACTGATGTGGAGGACTCTACTCAGAGACTGGATGGGAGGACTCTACTCAGAGACTGATGAGACTCTACTCTGAGACTGATGAGACTGATGTGGAGGACTCTACTCAGAGACTGATGTGGAGGACTCTACTCTGAGACTGGGGATGTGGGAGGACTCTACTCTGAGACTGATGTGGAGACTCTACTCAGAGACTGATGTGGAGGACTCTACTCTGAGACTGATATGGAGGACTCTACTCTGAGACTGACTGATGATGGAGGACTCTACTCTGAGACTGATGTGGAGGACTCTACTGGATGGAGACTGATGTGGAGGACTCTACTCTGAGACTGATGTGGAGGACTCTACTCTGAGACTGATATGGAGGACTCTACTCTGAGACTGATGTGGGAGGACTCTACTCTGAGACTGATATGGGAGGACTCTACTCTAAAGAGAGACTGATGTGGAGGACTCTACTGATAGAGACTCTACTCTGAGACTGATGTGGAGGACTCTACTCTGAGACTGATGTGGAGGACTGACTGATGGAGGACTCTACTCTGAGACTGATGTGGAGGACTCTACTCTAAAGAGAGAGGACTGAGACTGATGGAGGACTCTACTCTAAAGAGAGACTGAGACTGATGTGGAGGACTCTACTCTAAAGAGAGACTGACTGTGGAGGACTCTACTCTAAAGAGAGACTGACTCTGAGACTGGTGGAGGACTCTACTCTAAAGAGACTATACCAGAGACTGATGTGGAGACTCTACTCTAAAGAGACTGAGACTGATGTGGAGACCTCACTTCATACTAGACCTCTACTCTAAAGAGACTGATATGGAGGACTCTACTCTAAAGAGACTGATATGGAGGGACTCTACTCTAAAGAGACTGATATGGAGGACTCTACTCTAAAGAGACTGATATGGAGGACTCTACTCTAAAGAGACTGATATGGAGGACTCTACTCTAAAGAGACTGATGTGGAGGACTCTACTCAGAGGACTCACTTCCTGACTGATGGACTCTGCCTGAGGAGGACTCTACTCAGAGACTGATGTGGAGGACTCTACTCAGAGACTGATATGGAGGACTCTACTCTGGAGACTGACTATGGGAGGACTCTACTCTGAGACTCTACTCTGAGACTGATATGGGGAGGACTCTACTCTGAGACAAAGAGAGACTGATGGAGGACTCTACTCAGAGACTGATATGGAGGACTCTACTCAGAGACTGGATGGGAGGACTCTACTCAGAGACTGATGTGGAGAGGACTCTACTCTAAAGAGAGACTGATGTGGAGGACTCTACTCTAAAGAGACTGGGATAGGGAGGAATCTACTCAGAGACTGATATGGAGGACTCTACTCAGAGACTGATGTGGAGGACTCTACTCAGAGACTGATGGGAGGACTCTACTCAGAGACTGATGTGGAGGACTCTACTCAGAGACTGATGTGGAGGACTCTACTCAGAGACTGATGTGGAGGACTCTACTCAGAACTGGAGAGACTGATGAGACTGATGGGGAGGACTCTACTCTGAGACTGATGTGGAGGACTCTACTCTGAGACTGATGTGGAGGACTCTACTCTAAAGAGACTGATGTGGGAGGACTCTACTTGAGACTGATGTGGAGGACTCTACTCTGAGACTGATGTGGAGGACTCTACTCTAAAGAGACTGATGTGGAGGACTCTACTCTAAAACTGATGTGGAGGACTCTACTCTAAAGAGAGACTGATGTGGAGGACTCTACTCTGAGACTGATGTGGAGGACTCTACTCTGAAAGAGACTGATGTGGAGGACTCTACTCAAAGAGACTGATGTGGAGGACTCTACTCTGAAGAGACTGATGTGGAGGACTCTACTCTGAGACTGATGTGGGAGGACTCTACTCTGAGACTGATATGGAGGACTCTACTCTGAGACTGATGGGAGGACTCTACTCTAAAGACTGATGTGGAGGACTCTACTCAGAGACTGATGTGGAGGACTCTACTCTGAGACTGATGTGGAGGACTCTAGACTCTACTGAGACTGATGTGGAGGACTCTACTCTGAGACTGATGGGAGGATCTACTCAGAGACTGATGAGGACTGAGACTGATGGAGGACTCTACTCAGAGACTGATGAGGACTCTACTCAGAGACTGATGTGGAGGACTCTACTCAGAGACTGATGGGAGGACTCTACTCAGAGACTGATGTGGAGGACTCTACTCTGAGACTGATGTGGAGGACTCTACTCTGAGACTGATGTGGAGGACTCTACTCTGAGACTGAGACTGTGGAGGACTCTACTCTGAGACTGATGTGGAGGACTCTACTCTGAGAGACTGATGTGGGAGGACTCTACTCTAAAGAGAGACTGATGTGGAGGACTCTACTCTAAAGAGAGACTGATGTGGAGGACTCTAAAGACTGGATAGGGAGAGACTCTACTGATATGGAGGACTCTACTCTGAGACTGATGTGGAGGACTGACTGATGTGGAGGACTCTACTCTGAAGACTGATGGAGGACTACTCTAAAGAGAGACTGATGGGAGGACTCTACTCTAGAGACTGATGTGGAGGACTCTACTCTGAGACTGATGTGGAGGACTCTACTCAGAGACTGATGTGGAGGACTCTACTCAAAGAGACTGATGTGGAGGACTCTACTCTAAAGAGACTGATATGGAGGACTCTACTCAAAGAGACTGATGGGAGGACTCTACTCTGAAAGAGACTGATGATGGAGGACTCTACTCAGAGACTGATGTGGAGGACTCTACTCAGAGACTGATATGGAGGACTCTACTCAGAGACTGATATGGAGGACTCTACTCTAAAGAGACTGATATGGAGGACTCTACTCAGAGACTGATATGGAGGACTCTACTCAGAGACTGATATGGAGGACTCTACTCAGAGACTGATGTGGAGGACTCTACTCAAAGAGAGACTGATGTGGAGGACTCTACTCAGAGAGACTGATAGAGGACTCTACTCAGAGACTGATATGGAGGACTCTACTCAGAGACTGATGGAGGACTCTACTCAGAGACTGATGTGGAGGACTCTACTCAAAGAGACTGATGGGAGGACTCTACTCAAAGAGAGACTGATGTGGGAGGACTCTACTCTAAAGAGACTGATGTGGAGGACTCTACTCAAAGAGAGACTGATGTGGAGGACTCTCTACTCTAAAGAGACTGATGTGGAGGACTCTACTCTAAAGAGACTGATGTGGAGGACTCTACTCTAAAGAGACTGATATGGAGGACTCTACTCTAAAGAGACTGATATGGAGGACTCTACTCTAAAGAGACTGATATGGAGGACTCTACTCTAAAGAGACTGATATGGAGGACTACTCTAAAGAGACTGATATGGAGGACTCTACTCAAAGAGACTGATATGGAGGACTCTACTCTAAAGAGACTGATATGGAGGACTCTACTCTAAAGAGACTGATGTGGAGGACTCTACTCAGAGACTGATGTGGAGGACTCTACTCAGAGACTGATGTGGAGGACTCTACTCAGAGACTGATGTGGAGGACTCTACTCAGAGACTGATGTGGAGGACTCTACTCAGAGACTGATGTGGAGGACTCTACTCAGAGACTGATGTGGAGGACTCTACTCAGAGACTGATGGGAGGACTCTACTCAGAGACTGATGGGAGGACTCTTCTCAGAGACTGATGGGGAGGACTCTACTCAGAGACTGATGTGGAGGACTCTACTCAGAGACTGATGTGGAGGACTCTACTCAGAGACTGATGGGAGGACTCTACTCAGAGACTGATATGGAGGACTCTACTCAGAGACTGATGGGAGGACTCTACTCAGAGACTGATGTGGAGGACTCTACTCAGAGACTGATGTGGGAGGACTCTACTCAGAGACTGATGGGAGGACTCTACTCAGAGACTGATGTGGAGGACTCTACTCTAAAGAGACTGATGTGGAGGACTCTACTCTAAAGAGACTGATGTGGAGGACTCTACTCAGAGACTGATGTGGAGGACTCTACTCAGAGACTGATGTGGAGGACTCTACTCAGAGACTGATACTACTCTAAAGGAGGACTCTACTCAGAGACTGATGTGGAGGACTCTACTCAGAGACTGATGTGGAGGACTCTACTCAAAGAGACTGATGGGAGGACTCTACTCAGAGAGACTGATGATGGAGGACTCTACTCAGAGACTGATGTGGAGGACTCTACTCAAGAGACTGATGTGGAGGACTCTACTCTAAAGAGAGACTGATGTGGAGGACTCTACTCTAAAGAGAGACTGATGTGGAGGACTCTACTGATGTGGAACTCTACTCTAGAGACTGATGGGAGGACTCTACTCTAAAGAGACTCTACTATGGAGGACTCTACTCTAAAGAGACTGATATGGAGGACTCTACTCTAAAGAGACTGATATGGAGGACTCTACTCTAAAGAGACTGATATGGAGGACTCTACTCAAAGAGACTGATGTGGAGGACTCTACTCTAAAGAGACTGATGTGGAGGACTCTACTCAAAGAGACTGATGTGGAGGACTCTACTCAGAGACTGATATGGGAGGACTCTACTCAGAGAGACTGATATGGAGGACTACTCAGAGACTGATGTGGAGGACTCTACTCAGAGACTGATGTGGAGGACTCTACTCAGAGACTGATGTGGAGGACTCTACTCAGAGACTGATGTGGAGGACTCTACTCAGAGACTGATGTGGAGGACTCTACTCAGAGACTGATGTGGAGGACTCTACTCAGAGACTGATGTGGAGGACTCTACTCAGAGACTGATGTGGAGGACTCTACTCAGAGACTGATGCGGAGGACTCTACTCAGAGACTGATGTGGAGGACTCTACTCTAAAGAGAGACTGATAGGGAGGACTCTACTCTAAAGAGACTGATGTGGAGGACTCTACTCAGAGACTGATGTGGAGGACTCTACTCTGGAGACTGATGTGGAGGACTCTACTCTGAGACTGATATGGAGGACTCTACTCTAAAGAGAGACTGATAGGGAGGACTCTACTCAGAGACTGATATGGAGGACTCTACTCAGAGACTGATGTGGAGGACTCTACTCTAAAGAGAGACTGATGTGGAGGACTGATGTGGAGGACTCTCTAAAGAGACTGATGTGGAGGACTCTACTCTAAAGAGACTGATGTGGAGGACTCTACTCTAAAGAGACTGATGTGGAGGACTCTACTCTAAAGAGACTGATGATGGAGGACTCTACTCTAAAGAGACTGATATGGAGGACTCTACTCTAAAGAGACTGATATGGAGGACTCTACTCTAAAGAGACTGATATGGAGGACTAAAAGAGGAGGACTCTACTCTAAAGAGACTGATATGGAGGACTCTACTCTAAAGAGACTGATATGGAGGACTCTACTCTAAAGAGACTGATATGGAGGACTCTACTCTAAAGAGACTGATATGGAGGACTCTACTCTAAAGAGACTGATATGGAGGACTCTACTCAAAGAGACTGATGTGGGAGGACTCTACTCAAAGAGACTGATGTGGAGGACTCTACTCAGAGACTGATGTGGAGGACTCTACTCAGAGACTGATGTGGAGGACTCTACTCAGAGACTGGGATGTGGAGGACTCTACTCAGAGACTGATGTGGAGGACTCTACTCAGAGACTGATGTGGAGACTGAGGACTCTACTCAGAGACTGATGTGGAGGACTCTACTCAGAGACTGATGGAGGACTCTACTCAGAGACTGATATGGAGGACTCTTCTCAAGGACTGATGTGAGGACTCTACTCAGAGACTGATGTGGAGGACTCTACTCAGAGACTGATGTGGAGGACTCTACTCAGAGACTGATGTGGAGGACTCTACTCAGAGACTGATGTGGAGGACTCTACTCAGAGACTGATGTGGAGGACTCTACTCAGAGACTGATGTGGAGGACTCTACTCAGAGACTGATGTGGGAGGACTCTACTCAGAGACTGATGTGAGGACTCTACTCAGAGACTGATGTGGAGGACTCTACTCAGAGACTGATGTGGGAGGACTCTACTCAGAGACTGGGATGTGGAGGACTCTACTCAGAGACTGATGTGGAGGACTCTACTCAAAGAGACTGATGTGGAGGACTCTACTCAGAGACTGATGTGGAGGACTCTACTCTAAAAGAGACTGATGGAGGACTCTACTCAGAGACTGATGAGGACTCTACTCAAACTGAGACTGATGGGAGGACTCTACTCTAAAGAGACTGATGTGGAGGACTCTACTAGACTGATGTGGAGGACTCTACTCAGAGACTGATATGGAGGACTCTACTCAGAGACTGATGTGGAGGACTCTACTCAGAGACTGATGTGGAGGACTCTACTCAGAGACTGATGTGGAGGACTCTACTCTAGAGAGACTGATGATGGAGGACTCTACTCAGAGACTGATGGGAGGACTCTACTCAGGAGACTGATGTGGAGGACTCTACTCAGAGACTGATGTGGAGGACTCTACTCAGAGACTGATGTGGAGGACTCTACTCAGATGAGACTGATGTGGAGGACTCTACTCAGGAGACTGATGGGAGGACTCTGAGACTGATGTGGAGGACTCTACTCAGAGACTGATGTGGAGGACTCTACTCAGAGACTGATGTGGAGGACTCTACTCAGAGACTGATGTGGAGGACTCTACTCAGGAGACTGATGTGGAGGACTCTACTCAGAGACTGATGTGGAGGACTCTACTCAGGAGACTGATGTGGAGGACTCTACTCTGAGACTGATGTGGAGGACTCTACTCTGAGACTGATGATGGAGGACTCTACTCAGAGACTGATGTGGAGGACTCTGAGACTGATGGGAGGACTCTACTCTGACTGATGGAGGACTCTACTCTGAGACTGATGTGGAGGACTCTGCTCTGAGACTGATGTGGAGGACTCTACTCTAGAGACTGATGTGGAGGACTCTACTCTGAGACTGATGTGGAGGACTCTACTCTGAGACTGATGGGAGGACTCTGCTCTGAGACTGATGTGGAGGACTCTACTCTGAGACTGATGTGGAGGACTCTGCTCAGAGACTGATGTGGGAGGACTCTGCTCTGAGACTGATGTGGAGGACTCTACTCTGAGACTGATGTGGAGGACTCTGCTCTGAGACTGATGTGGAGGACTCTGCTCTGAGACTGATGTGGAGGACTCTACTCTGAGACTGATGGGAGGACTCTGCCTGAGACTGATGTGGAGGACTGAGACTGATGTGGAGGACTCTGCTCTGAGACTGATGAGGAGACTGACTGGAGGACTCTACTGAGACTGATGTGGAGGACTCTGCTCTGAGACTGATGTGGGAGGACTCTACTCTGAGACTGATGTGGAGGACTCTACTCTGAGACTGATGTGGAGGACTCTACTCTGAGACTGATGTGGAGGACTCTACTCTGAGACTGATGTGGAGGACTCTACTCTGAGACTGATGTGGAGGACTCTACTCTGAGACTGGGATGTGGAGGACTCTACTCAGAGACTGATGTGGAGGACTCTGCTCATGTGGAGGACTCTACTCAGAGACTGATGTGGAGGACTCTACTCAGAGACTGATGTGGAGGACTCTACTCTGAGACTGATGTGGAGGACTCTACTCTAGAGACTGATGTGAGGACTCTACTCAGAGACTGATGTGGAGGACTCTACTCAGAGACTGATGTGGAGGACTCTACTCAGAGACTGATGTGGAGGACTCTACTCAGAGACTGATGTGGAGGACTCTACTCAGGAGACTGATGTGGAGGACTCTACTCAGGAGACTGATGTGGAGGACTCTACTCAGGAGACTGATGTGGAGGACTCTACTCAGGAGACTGATGTGGAGGACTCTACTCAGGAGACTGATGTGGAGGACTCTACTCTGAGACTGATGTGGAGGACTCTACTCTGAGACTGATGTGGAGGACTCTACTCAGGAGACTGATGTGGAGGACTCTACTCAGGAGACTGATGTGGAGGACTCTACTCAGGAGACTGATGTGGAGGACTCTACTCAGAGACTGATGTATAACCAGAGACTGATGTGGAGGACTCTACTCTGGACTGATATGAGACTGACTGATGTGGGAGGACTCTACTCTGAGACTGATGTGGAGGACTCTACTCTGAGACTGATGTGGAGGACTCTACTCTGAGACTGATGTGGAGGACTCTACTCTGAGACTGATGTGGAGGACTCTACTCTGAGACTGATGTGGAGGACTCTACTCTGAGACTGATGTGGAGGACTCTACTCTGAGACTGATGTGGAGGACTCTACTCAGGAGACTGATGTGGAGGACTCTACTCAGAGACTGATGTGGAGGACTCTACTCAGAGACTGATGTGGAGGACTCTACTCAGAGACTGATGTGGAGGACTCTACTCAGAGACTGATGTGGAGGACTCTACTCAGGAGACTGATGTGGAGGACTCTACTCAGGAGACTGATGTGGAGGACTCTACTCAGGAGACTGATGTGGAGGACTCTACTCAGGAGACTGATGTGGAGGACTCTACTCAGAGACTGATGTGGAGGACTCTACTCAGGAGACTGATGTGGAGGACTCTACTCAGGAGACTGATGTGGAGGACTCTACTCAGGAGACTGATGTGGAGGACTCTACTCAGGAGACTGATGTGGAGGACTCTACTCAGGAGACTGATGTGGAGGACTCTACTCTGAGACTGATGTGGAGGACTCTACTCTAAAGAGAGACTGATGTGGAGGACTCTACTCTGAGACTGATGTGGAGGACTCTACTCTGAGACTGATGTGGAGGACTCTACTCTGAGACTGATGTGGAGGACTCTACTCTGAGACTGATGTGGAGGACTCTACTCTGAGACTGATGTGGAGGACTCTACTCTGAGACTGATGTGGAGGACTCTACTCTGAGACTGATGTGGAGGACTCTACTCAGAGACTGATGTGGAGGACTCTACTCAGAGACTGATGTGGAGGACTCTACTCAGAGACTGATGTGGAGGACTCTACTCAGAGACTGATGTGGAGGACTCTACTCAGAGACTGATGTGGAGGACTCTACTCAGAGACTGATGTGGAGGACTCTACTCAGAGACTGATGTGGAGGACTCTACTCTGAGACTGATGTGGAGGACTCTACTCAGAGACTGATGTGGAGGACTCTACTCAGAGACTGATGTGGAGGACTCTACTCAGAGACTGATATGGAGGACTCTACTCTGAGACTGATGTGGAGGACTCTACTCTGAGACTGATGTGGAGGACTCTACTCTGGAGACTGATGTGGAGGACTCTACTCTGAGACTGATATGGAGGACTCTACTCTAAAGAGAGACTGATGTGGAGGACTCTACTCAGAGACTGATATGGAGGACTCTACTCAGAGACTGATATGGAGGACTCTACTCTAAAGAGAGACTGATAGGGAGGACTCTACTCAGAGACTGATATGGAGGACTCTACTCAGAGACTGATGTGGAGGACTCTACTCAGAGACTGATGTGGAGGACTCTACTCTAAAGAGAGACTGATGTGGAGGACTCTACTCTAAAGAGAGACTGATGTGGAGGACTCTACTCTAAAGAGAGACTGATGTGGAGGACTCTACTCTAAAGAGAGACTGATGTGGAGGACTCTACTCTAAAGAGAGACTGATGTGGAGGACTCTACTCTAAAGAGAGACTGATGTGGAGGACTCTACTCTAAAGAGACTGATGTGGAGGACTCTACTCTAAAGAGACTGATGTGGAGGACTCTACTCTAAAGAGACTGATGTGGAGGACTCTACTCTAAAGAGACTGATATGGAGGACTCTACTCTAAAGAGACTGATATGGAGGACTCTACTCTAAAGAGACTGATATGGAGGACTACTCTAAAGAGACTGATATGGAGGACTCTACTCTAAAGAGACTGATATGGAGGACTCTACTCTAAAGAGACTGATATGGAGGACTCTACTCAGAGACTGATGTGGAGGACTCTACTCAGAGACTGATGTGGAGGACTCTACTCAGAGACTGATGTGGAGGACTCTACTCAGAGACTGATGTGGAGGACTCTACTCAGAGACTGATGTGGAGGACTCTACTCAGAGACTGATGTGGAGGACTCTACTCAGAGACTGATGTGGAGGACTCTACTCAGAGACTGATGTGGAGGACTCTACTCAGAGACTGATGTGGAGGACTCTACTCAGAGACTGATGTGGAGGACTCTACTCAGAGACTGATGTGGAGGACTCTACTCAGAGACTGATGTGGAGGACTCTACTCTGAGACTGATATGGAGGACTCTACTCTGAGACTGATATGGAGGACTCTACTCTAAAGAGAGACTGATAGGGAGGACTCTACTCAGAGACTGATATGGAGGACTCTACTCAGAGACTGATGTGGAGGACTCTACTCAGAGACTGATGTGGAGGACTCTACTCTAAAGAGAGACTGATGTGGAGGACTCTACTCTAAAGAGAGACTGATGTGGAGGACTCTACTCTAAAGAGAGACTGATGTGGAGGACTCTACTCTAAAGAGAGACTGATGTGGAGGACTCTACTCTAAAGAGAGACTGATGTGGAGGACTCTACTCTAAAGAGACTGATGTGGAGGACTCTACTCTAAAGAGACTGATATGGAGGACTCTACTCTAAAGAGACTGATATGGAGGACTCTACTCTAAAGAGACTGATATGGAGGACTACTCTAAAGAGACTGATATGGAGGACTCTACTCTAAAGAGACTGATATGGAGGACTCTACTCTAAAGAGACTGATATGGAGGACTCTACTCTAAAGAGACTGATGTGGAGGACTCTACTCAGAGACTGATGTGGAGGACTCTACTCAGAGACTGATGTGGAGGACTCTACTCAGAGACTGATGTGGAGGACTCTACTCAGAGACTGATGTGGAGGACTCTACTCAGAGACTGATGTGGAGGACTCTACTCAGAGACTGATGTGGAGGACTCTACTCAGAGACTGATGTGGAGGACTCTACTCAGAGACTGATGTGGAGGACTCTACTCAGAGACTGATGTGGAGGACTCTACTCAGAGACTGATGTGGAGGACTCTACTCAGAGACTGATGTGGAGGACTCTACTCAGAGACTGATGTGGAGGACTCTACTCAGAGACTGATGTGGAGGACTCTTCTCAGAGACTGATGTGGAGGACTCTACTCAGAGACTGATGTGGAGGACTCTACTCAGAGACTGATGTGGAGGACTCTACTCAGAGACTGATGTGGAGGACTCTACTCTAAAGAGAGACTGATGTGGAGGACTCTACTCTAAAGAGAGACTGATGTGGAGGACTCTACTCTAAAGAGACTGATGTGGAGGACTCTACTCTAAAGAGACTGATGTGGAGGACTCTACTCTAAAGAGACTGATATGGAGGACTCTACTCTAAAGAGACTGATATGGAGGACTCTACTCTAAAGAGACTGATATGGAGGACTCTACTCTAAAGAGACTGATATGGAGGACTCTACTCAGAGACTGATGTGGAGGACTACTCTAAAGAGACTGATATGGAGGACTCTACTCTAAAGAGACTGATATGGAGGACTCTACTCTAAAGAGACTGATATGGAGGACTCTACTCTAAAGAGACTGATATGGAGGACTCTACTCTAAAGAGACTGATATGGAGGACTCTACTCTAAAGAGACTGATATGGAGGACTCTACTCTAAAGAGACTGATATGGAGGACTCTACTCTAAAGAGACTGATATGGAGGACTCTACTCTAAAGAGACTGATATGGAGGACTACTCTAAAGAGACTGATATGGAGGACTCTACTCTAAAGAGACTGATGTGGAGGACTCTACTCAGAGACTGATGTGGAGGACTCTACTCAGAGACTGATGTGGAGGACTCTACTCAGAGACTGATGTGGAGGACTCTACTCAGAGACTGATGTGGAGGACTCTACTCAGAGACTGATGTGGAGGACTCTACTCAGAGACTGATGTGGAGGACTCTACTCAGAGACTGATGTGGAGGACTCTACTCAGAGACTGATGTGGAGGACTCTACTCAGAGACTGATGTGGAGGACTCTACTCAGAGACTGATGTGGAGGACTCTACTCAGAGACTGATGTGGAGGACTCTACTCAGAGACTGATGTGGAGGACTCTACTCAGAGACTGATGTGGAGGACTCTACTCAGAGACTGATGTGGAGGACTCTACTCAGAGACTGATGTGGAGGACTCTACTCAGAGACTGATGTGGAGGACTCTACTCAGAGACTGATGTGGAGGACTCTACTCAGAGACTGATGTGGAGGACTCTACTCAGAGACTGATGTGGAGGACTCTACTCAGAGACTGATGTGGAGGACTCTACTCAGGAGACTGATGTGGAGGACTCTACTCAGAGACTGATGTGGAGGACTCTACTCAGGGAGACTGATGTGGAGGACTCTACTCAGAGACTGATGTGGAGGACTCTACTCAGGAGACTGATGTGGAGGACTCTACTCAGAGACTGATGTGGAGGACTCTACTCAGGAGACTGATGTGGAGGACACTACTCAGAGACTGATGTGGAGGACACTACTCAGGAGACTGATGTGGAGGACTCTGCTCAGGAGACTGATGTGGGAGGACTCTACTCAGGAGACTGATGTGGAGGACTCTACTCAGAGACTGATGTGGAGGACTCTACTCTGAGACTGATGTGAGGACTCTACTCTGAGACTGATGTGGAGGACTCTGCTCTGAGACTGATGTGGAGACTCTGCTCTGAGACTGATGTGGAGGACTCTGCTCTGAGACTGATGTGGAGGACTCTGCTCTGAGACTGATGGAGGACTCTGCTCTGAGACTGATGTGAGGACTCTGCTCTGAGACTGATGTGGAGGACTCTGCTCTGAGACTGATGTGGAGACTCTGCTCTGAGACTGATGTGGAGGACTCTGCTCTGAGACTGATGTGGAGGACTCTGCTCTGAGACTGATGTGGAGGACTCTGCTCTGAGACTGATGTGGAGGACTCTGCTCTGAGACTGATGTGGAGGACTCTGCTCTGAGACTGATGTGGAGGACTCTGCTCTGAGACTGATGTGGAGGACTCTGCTCTGAGACTGATGTGGAGGACTCTGCTCTGAGACTGATGTGGAGGACTCTGCTCTGAGACTGATGTGGAGGACTCTGCTCTGAGACTGATGTGGAGGACTCTGCTCTGAGACTGATGTGGAGGACTCTACTCTAAAGAGACTGATGTGGAGGACTCTACTCTAAAGAGACTGATGTGGAGGACTCTACTCTAAAGAGACTGATGTGGAGGACTCTACTCAGAGACTGATGTGGAGGACTCTACTCAGAGACTGATGTGGAGGACTCTACTCAGAGACTGATGTGAGACTGAGGACTCTACTCAGAGACTGATGTGGAGGACTCTACTCAGAGACTGATGTGGAGGACTCTACTCAGAGACTGATGTGGAGGACTCTACTCAGAGACTGATGTGGAGGACTCTACTCAGAGACTGATGTGGAGGACTCTACTCAGAGACTGATGTGGAGGACTCTACTCAGAGACTGATGTGGAGGACTCTTCTCAGAGACTGATGTGAGGACTCTACTCAGAGACTGATGTGGAGGACTCTACTCAGAGACTGGGATGTGGAGGACTCTACTCAGAGACTGATGTGGAGGACTCTTCTCAGAGACTGATGTGGAGGACTCTACTCAGAGACTGATGGGAGGACTCTACTCAGAGACTGATGTGGAGGACTCTACTCAGAGACTGATGTGGAGGACTCTACTCAGAGACTGATGTGGAGGACTCTACTCAGAGACTGATGTGGAGGACTCTACTCAGAGACTGATGTGGAGGACTCTACTCAGAGACTGATGTGGAGGACTCTACTCAGAGACTGATGTGGAGGACTCTACTCAGAGACTGATGTGGAGGACTCTACTCAGAGACTGATGTGGAGGACTCTACTCAGAGACTGATGTGGAGGACTCTACCAGAGACTGATGTGGAGGACTCTACTCAGAGACTGATGGGAGGACTCTACTCAGAGACTGATGTGGAGGACTCTACTCAGAGACTGATGTGGAGGACTCTACTCAGAGACTGATGTGGAGGACTCTACTCAGAGACTGACTGAGACTGATGGAGGACTCTACTCAGGAGACTGATGTGGAGGACTCTACTCAGGAGACTGATGTGGAGGACTCTACTCAGGAGACTGATGTGGAGGACTCTACTCAGGAGACTGATGTGGAGGACTCTACTCAGGAGACTGATGTGGAGGACACTACTCAGGAGACTGATGTGGAGGACACTACTCAGAGACTGATGTGGAGGACTCTACTCAGGAGACTGATGTGGAGGACTCTACTCAGAGACTGATGTGGAGGACTCTACTCAGGAGACTGATGTGGGAGGACTCTACTCTGAGACTGATGTGGAGGACTCTACTCTGAGACTGAGACTGAGACTGATGGGAGGACTCTGCTCTGAGACTGATGTGGAGGACTCTGCTCTGAGACTGATGTGGAGGACTCTGCTCTGAGACTGATGTGGAGGACTCTGCTCTGAGACTGATGTGGAGGACTCTGCTCTGAGACTGATGTGGAGGACTCTGCTCTGAGACTGATGTGGAGGACTCTGCTCTGAGACTGATGTGGAGGACTCTGCTCTGAGACTGATGGGAGGACTCTGCTCTGAGACTGATGTGGAGGACTCTGCTCTGGAGACTGATGGGAGGACTCTGCTCTGAGACTGATGTGGAGACTCTGCTCTGAGACTGGGATGTGGAGGACTCTGCTCTGAGACTGATGTGGAGGACTCTGCTCTGAGACTGATGTGGAGGACTCTGCTCTGAGACTGATGGGAGGACTCTGCTCTGAGACTGATGTGGAGGACTCTGCTCTGGAGACTGATGGAGGACTCTACTCTGAGACTGATGTGGAGGACTCTACTCTAAAGAGACTGATATGGAGGACTCTACTCTAAAGAGACTGATGTGGAGGACTCTACTCTAAAGAGACTGATGTGGAGAGGACTCTACTCAGAGACTGATGTGGAGGACTCTACTCAGAGACTGATGTGGAGGACTCTACTCAGAGACTGGATGTGGAGGACTCTACTCAGAGACTGATGTGGAGGACTCTACTCAGAGACTGATGTGGAGGACTCTACTCAGAGACTGATGTGGAGGACTCTACTCAGAGACTGATGTGGAGGACTCTACTCAGAGACTGATGTGGAGGACTCTACTCAGAGACTGATGTGGAGGACTCTACTCAGAGACTGATGTGGAGGACTCTACTCAGAGACTGATGTGGAGGACTCTACTCAGAGACTGATGGAGGACTCTACTCAGAGACTGATGTGGAGACTCTTCTCAGAGACTGATGGGAGGACTCTACTCAGAGACTGATGTGGAGGACTCTACTCAGAGACTGATGTGGAGGACTCTACTCAGAGACTGATGTGGAGGACTCTACTCTAAAGAGAGACTGATGTGGAGGACTCTACTCTAAAGAGAGACTGATGTGGAGGACTCTACTCTAAAGAGAGACTGATGTGGAGGACTCTACTCTAAAGAGACTGATGTGGAGGACTCTACTCTAAAGAGACTGATATGGAGGACTCTACTCTAAAGAGACTGATATGGAGGACTCTACTCTAAAGAGACTGATATGGAGGACTCTACTCTAAAGAGACTGATATGGAGGACTCTACTCAGAGACTGATGTGGAGGACTACTCTAAAGAGACTGATATGGAGGACTCTACTCTAAAGAGACTGATATGGAGGACTCTACTCTAAAGAGACTGATGTGGAGGACTCTACTCTAAAGAGACTGATGTGGAGGACTCTACTCAGAGACTGATGTGGAGGACTCTACTCAGAGACTGATGTGGAGGACTCTACTCAGAGACTGATGTGGAGGACTCTACTCAGAGACTGATGTGGAGGACTCTACTCAGAGACTGATGTGGAGGACTCTACTCAGAGACTGATGTGGAGGACTCTACTCAGAGACTGATGTGGAGGACTCTACTCAGGAGACTGATGTGGAGGACTCTACTCTGGAGACTGATGTGGAGGACTCTACTCTGAGACTGATATGGAGGACTCTACTCTGAGACTGATATGGAGGACTCTACTCTAAAGAGAGACTGATAGGGAGGACTCTACTCAGAGACTGATATGGAGGACTCTACTCAGAGACTGATGTGGAGGACTCTACTCAGAGACTGATGTGGAGGACTCTACTCTAAAGAGAGACTGATGTGGAGGACTCTACTCTAAAGAGAGACTGATGTGGAGGACTCTACTCTAAAGAGAGACTGATGTGGAGGACTCTACTCTAAAGAGAGACTGATGTGGAGGACTCTACTCTAAAGAGACTGATGTGGAGGACTCTACTCTAAAGAGACTGATATGGAGGACTCTACTCTAAAGAGACTGATATGGAGGACTCTACTCTAAAGAGACTGATATGGAGGACTCTACTCTAAAGAGACTGATATGGAGGACTCTACTCTAAAGAGACTGATGTGGAGGACTCTACTCTAAAGAGACTGATGTGGAGGACTCTACTCTAAAGAGACTGATGTGGAGGACTCTACTCTAAAGAGACTGATGGGAGGACTCTACTCAGAGACTGATGTGGAGGACTCTACTCAGAGACTGATGTGGAGGACTCTACTCAGAGACTGATGTGGAGGACTCTACTCAGAGACTGATGTGGAGGACTCTACTCAGAGACTGATGTGGAGGACTCTACTCAGAGACTGATGTGGAGGACTCTACTCAGAGACTGATGTGGAGGACTCTACTCAGAGACTGATGTGGAGGACTCTACTCAGAGACTGATGTGGAGGACTCTACTCAGAGACTGATGTGGAGGACTCTACAGAGACTGATGTGGAGGACTCTACTCAGAGACTGATGTGGAGGACTCTACTCAGAGACTGATGTGGAGGACTCTACTCAGAGACTGATGTGGAGGACTCTACTCAGAGACTGATGTGGAGGACTCTACTCAGAGACTGATGTGAGGACTCTACTCAGAGACTGATGTGGAGGACTCTACTCAGGAGACTGATGTGGAGGACTCTACTCAGGAGACTGATGTGGAGGACTCTACTCAGGAGACTGATGTGGAGGACTCTACTCAGGAGACTGATGTGGAGGACTCTACTCAGGAGACTGATGTGGAGGACTCTACTCAGGAGACTGATGTGGAGGACTCTACTCAGGAGACTGATGTGGAGGACTCTACTCAGGAGACTGATGTGGAGGACTCTACTCTGAGACTGATGTGGAGGACTCTACTCTAAAGAGAGACTGATGTGGAGGACTCTACTCAGGAGACTGATGTGGAGGACTCTACTCAGGAGACTGATGTGGAGGACACTACTCAGGAGACTGATGTGGAGGACACTACTCAGGAGACTGATGTGGAGGACTCTACTCAGGAGACTGATGTGGAGGACTCTACTCAGGAGACTGATGTGGAGGACTCTACTCTGAGACTGATGTGGAGGACTCTACTCTGAGACTGATGTGGAGGACTCTACTCTGAGACTGATGTGGAGGACTCTACTCTGAGACTGATGTGGAGGACTCTGCTCTGAGACTGATGTGGAGGACTCTGCTCTGAGACTGATGTGGAGGACTCTGCTCTGAGACTGATGTGGAGGACTCTGCTCTGAGACTGATGTGGAGGACTCTGCTCTGAGACTGATGTGGAGGACTCTGCTCTGAGACTGATGTGGAGACTCTGCTCTGAGACTGATGTGGAGGACTCTGCTCTGAGACTGATGTGGAGGACTCTGCTCTGAGACTGATGTGGAGGACTCTGCTCTGAGACTGATGTGGAGGACTCTGCTCTGAGACTGATGTGGAGGACTCTGCTCTGAGACTGATGTGGAGGACTCTGCTCTGAGACTGATGTGGAGGACTCTGCTCTGAGACTGATGTGGAGGACTCTGCTCTGAGACTGATGTGGAGGACTCTGCTCTGAGACTGATGTGAGGACTCTGCTCTGAGACTGATGTGGAGACTCTGCTCTGAGACTGATGTGGAGGACTCTGCTCTGAGACTGATGTGGAGGACTCTGCTCTGAGACTGATGTGGAGGACTCTGCTCTGAGACTGATGTGGAGGACTCTGCTCTGAGACTGATGTGAGGACTCTGCTCTGAGACTGATGTGGAGGACTCTGCTCTGAGACTGATGTGGAGGACTCTGCTCTGAGACTGATGTGGAGGACTCTGCTCTGAGACTGATGTGGAGGACTCTGCTCTGAGACTGATGTGGAGGACTCTGCTCTGAGACTGATGTGGAGGACTCTGCTCTGAGACTGATGTGGAGGACTCTGCTCTGAGACTGATGTGGAGGACTCTGCTCTGAGACTGATGTGGAGGACTCTGCTCTGAGACTGATGTGGAGGACTCTACTCTGAGACTGATGTGGAGGACTCTACTCTGAGACTGATGTGGAGGACTCTACTCTGAGACTGATGTGGAGGACTCTACTCTGAGACTGATGTGGAGGACTCTACTCTGAGACTGATGTGGAGGACTCTACTCAGAGACTGATGTGGAGGACTCTACTCAGAGACTGATGTGGAGGACTCTACTCTGAGACTGATATGGAGGACTCTACTCTGAGACTGATATGGAGGACTCTACTCTGAGACTGATATGGAGGACTCTACTCTAAAGAGACTGATGTGGAGGACTCTACTCTGGAGACTGATATGAAGGACTCTACTCTACTCTGAGACTGATATGGAGGACTCTACTCTAAGACTGATATGGAGGACTCTACTCTAAAGAGAGACTGATATGGAGGACTCTACTCTGAGACTGATATGGAGGACTCTACTCTGAGACTGATATGGAGGACTCTACTCTGAGACTGATATGGAGGACTCTACTCTGAGACTGATATGGAGGACTCTACTCTGAGACTGATATGGAGGACTCTACTCTGAGACTGATATGGAGGACTCTACTCTGAGACTGATATGGAGGACTCTACTCTAAAGAGACTGATATGGAGGACTCTACTCTAAAGAGACTGATATGGAGGACTCTACTCTAAAGAGACTGATATGGAGGACTCTACTCTAAAGAGACTGATATGGAGGACTCTACTCTAAAGAGACTGATATGGAGGACTCTACTCTAAAGAGACTGATATGGAGGACTCTACTCTAAAGAGAGACTGATATGGAGGACTCTACTCTAAAGAGAGACTGATATGGAGGACTCTACTCTGAGACTGATATGGAGGACTCTACTCAGACTGATATGGAGGACTCTACTCTGAGACTGATGTGGAGGACTCTACTCTGAGACTGATGTGGAGGACTACCAACTCTGGTTTCTGACAATGGGTCATCACGGTAGGCCAAACTCCAGTCCTCCAAACTCCAGTCCTTACGAAGAAGACATGCTTCATCGTAACATTCTGAATACTCATTGTTGTACGGAGTTGTTCAGTTGTTCAAAACAATTCAGGAATGTTTCACCTCTTAGAAAATGTGTATTATAACTGGATATCAGTATTATAACAGTTGACTTGAAACGATGGGTTTGAATTACACAGAAACCAACAAAAAGCAGGCAGGTCAGTTTACACATTTAAATGATAAGCCCAAGTCAATAATATAATTAATAACATTAATGATTACTATATATTACACACACACACATTCAGTGAGGTGCATTTATTAATCAGACTTACATGAGACTGGAGTTAGGCCCACGGGAGGTAAGAGTGAGAGGAGGAAGAGGAGATGGGGAGAGGAGGAAGAGAAGGAAGAGGAGAGAAAGAGGAGGAGAGAGGGGAGAGGGAGGAGAGGAGGAAGAGGAGAGAGAAGGAAGAGGAGGGAGAGAGAGAGAGGGGGAGAGAAGAGGAGGAAGAGGAGAGGGGAAGAGGAGGGAGAGAGGGAGGAAGAGGAGGGAGAGGAGAGAGAGGAGAAAGAGGAAGAGGAGAGAAGAGGAGGGAAAGGAGAGAGAGGAAGAGGAGAGAAGAGGATAGAGAGAAGGAAGAGGAGGGAGAGAGAGGAGGAAGAGGGAGGGAAGGGAGAGGGGGGTGGTGAGAGGGAGGAAAGGGGAGAGAGCATACACAAGGTTAACGGTAGTCAGGTAGCTGTGTAGTGTCTAACAGACTCCTGGGTAGTCAAGGTAGCTGTGTAGTGTCTAACAGACTCCTGGGTAGTCAGGTAGCTGTGTAGTGTCTAACAGACTCCTGGGTAGTCAGGTAGCTGTGTAGTGTCTAACAGACTCCTGGGTAGTCAGGTAGCTGTGTAGCGTCTAACAGACTCCTGGGTAATCAGGTAGCTGTGTAGTGTCTAACAGACTCCTGGCTAGTCAGGTAGCTGTGTAGTGTCTAACAGACTCCTGGGTAGTCAGGTAGCTGTGTAGTGTCTAACAGAACTAAACAGCAGGGCTCCTGGGTAGTCAGGTAGCTGTGTAGTGTCTAACAGACTCCTGGGTAGTCAGGTAGCTGTGTAGTGTCTAACAGACTCCTGGGTAGTCAGGTAGCTGTGTAGTGTCTAACAGGCTCCTGGGTAGTCAGGTAGCTGTGTAGTGTCTAACAGACTCCTGGGTAGTCAGGTAGCTGTGTAGTGTCTAACAGACTCCTGGGTAGTCAGGTAGCTGTGTAGTGTCTAACAGACTCCTGGGTAGTCAGGTAGCTGTGTAGTGTCTAACAGACTCCTGGGTAGTCAGGTAGCTGTGTAGCGTCTAACAGACTCCTGGGTAGTCAGGTAGCTGTGTAGTGTCTAACAGACTCCTGGGTAGTCAGGTAGCTGTGTAGTGTCTAACAGACTCCTGGGTAGTCAGGTAGCTGTGTAGTGGCTAAACAGACTCCTGGGTAGTCAGGTAGCTGTGTAGTGTCTAACAGAACTAAACAGCAGGACCTCATATAACCCACACAGCTACATACAACCCACACAGTTACACAACCCACACAGCTACATATAACCCACACAGCTACACAACCCACAAAGCTACATATAACCCACACAGCTACATATAACCCACACAGCTACATATAACCCACACAGCTACATATAACCCACACAGCTACACAACTACACAACCCACACAGCTACACAACCCACACAGCTACACAACCCACACAGCTACACAACCCACACAGCTACATATAACCCACACAGCTACACAACCCACACAGCTACACAACCCACACAGTTACACAACCCACACAGCTACACAACCCACACAGCTACATATAACCCACACAGCAACATATAACCCACACAGCTACATATAACCCACACAGCTACACAACCCACACAGCTACACAACCCACACAGCTACACAACCCACACAGCTACACAACCCACACAGCTACACAACCCACACAGCTACACAACCCACACAGCTACACAACCCACACAGCTACATAACCCACACAGCTACATATAACCCACACAGCTACATATAACCCACACAGCTACATAACCCACACAGCTACATATAACCCACACAGCTACACAACCCACACAGCTACACAACCCACACAGCTACATATAACCCACACAGCTACACAACCCACACAGCTACATATAACCCACACAGCTACACAACCCACACAGCAACACAACCCACACAGCTACATAACCCACACAGCTACACAACCCACACAGCTACATATAACCCACACAGCTACACAACCCACACAGCTACATATAACCCACACAGCTACACAACCCACACAGCTACACAACCCACACAGCTACACAACCCACACAGCTACACAACCCACACAGCTACACAACCCACACAGCTACACAACCCACACAGCTACACATAATAACCCACACAGCTACATATAACCCACACAGCTACATATAACCCACACAGCTACATATAACCCACACAGCTACACAACCCACACAGCTACAACCCACACAGCTACATATAACCCACACAGCTACACAACCCACACAGCTACACATACCCACACAGCTACATATAACCCACACAGCTACACAACCCACACAGCTACACCCCACACAGCTACATATAACCCACACAGCTACACAACCACACAGCAACACAACCCACACAGCTACATAACCCACACAGCTACACAACCCACACAGCTACACAACCCACACAGCTACACAACCCACACAGCTACACAACCCACACTACACTACATAGCTACACCCCACACAGCTACACAACCCACACAGCTACACAACCCACACAGCTACACAACCCACACAGCTACACAACCCACACAGCTACACAACCCACACAGCTACACAACCCACACAGCTACATATAACCCACACAGCTACACAACCCACACAGCTACATATAACCCACACAGCTACACAACCCACACAGCTACATAAACCCACACAGCTACACAACCCACACAGCTACACAACCCACACAGCTACACAACCCACACAGCTACATATAACCCACACAGCTACACAACCACACAGCAGCCCACACAGCTACATAGCTAACCCACACAGCTACACAACCCACACAGCTACATATAACCCACACAGCTACATATAACCCACACAGCTACACATAAACCCACACAGCTACACAACCCACACAGCTACATATAACCCACACAGCTACATAACCCACACAGCTACATATAACCCACACAGCTACACAACCCACACAGCTACACATAACCCACACAGCTACATATAACCCACACAGCTACACAACCCACACAGCTACATAAACCCACACAGCTACATAAACCCACACAGCTACATATAACCCACACAGCTACACAACCCACACAGCTACACAACCCACACAGCTACATAACCCACACAGCTACATATAACCCACACAGCTACACAAACCCACACAGCTACACAACCCACACAGCTACATATAACCCACACAGCTACACAGCTACACAACCCACACAGCTACATAACCCACACAGCTAACCCACACAGCTACATATAACCCACACAGCTACATATACCCACACAGCTACACCCACACAGCTACATATAACCCACACAGCTACACAAACCCACACAGCTACATATAACCCACACAGCTACATATAACCCACACAGCTACACATAACCCACAGCTACATATAACCCACACAGCTACATATAACCCACACAGCTACACAACCCACACAGCTACACAACCCACACAGCTACACAACCCACACAGCTACATATAACCCACACAGCTACACATAACCCACACAGCTACATATAACCCACACAGCTACACAACCCACACAGCTACACAACCCACACAGCTACATATAACCCACACACTACACAACCCACACAGCTACACATAACCCACACAGCTACACATAACCCACACAGCTACATATAACCCACACAGCTACATATAACCCACACAGCTACACAACCCACACAGCTACATATAACCCACACAGCTACATATAACCCACACAGCTACACAACCCACAGCTACACAACCCACACAGCTACACATAACCCACACAGCTACATATAACCCACACAGCTACATATAACAACCCACACAGCTACATATAACCCACACAGCTACACAACCCACACAGCTACATAACCCACACAGCTACATATAACCCACACAGCTACATATAACCCACACAGCTACATATAACCCACACAGCTACATATAACCCACACAGCTACATATAACCCACACAGTTACACAACCCACACAGCTACACAACCCACACAGCTACATATAACCCACAGCTACACAACCCACACAGCTACATATAACCCACACAGCTACACAACCCACACAGCTACACAACCCACACAGCTACACAACCCACACAGCTACACAACCCACACAGCTACACAAACCCACACAGCTACATATAACCCACACAGCTACATATAACCCACACAGCTACACAACCCACACAGCTACACATAACCCACACAGCTACATATAACCCCACACAGCTACATATAACCCACACAGCTACACAACCCACACATCTACACAACCCACACAGCTACATATAACCCACACAGCTACATATAACCCACACAGTTACACAACCCACACAGCTACACAACCCACACAGCTACATATAACCCACACAGCTACATATAACCCACACAGCTACATATAACCCACACAGTTACACAACCCACACAGCTACATATAACCCACACACAGCTACATATAACCCACACAGCTACATATAACCCACACAGCTACACAACCCACACAGCCCACAACACAGCTACACAACCCACACAGCTACATATAACCCACACAGCTACACAACCCACACAGCTATAACCCACACAGCTACACCCACACAGCTACATATAACCCCACACAGCTACATAACCCACACAGCTACACACAGCTACACAACCCACACAGCTACACATACCCACACAGCTACACAACCCACACAGCTACACAACCCACACAGCTACACAACCCACACAGCTACATATAACCCACACAGCTACATATAACCCACACAGCTACATACAACCCACCACACAGCTACACAACCCACACAGCTACATATAACCCACACAGCTACACATAAACCACACAGCTACATATAAACCACACAGCTACATATAACCCACACAGCTACACAACCCACACAGCTACATATAACCCACACAGCTACACAACCCACACAGCTACACAACCCACACAGCTACACAACCCACACAGCTTCTCAACCCACACAGCTACACAACCCACACAGTTACATATAACCCACACAGCTACACAACCCACAAAGCTACACAACCCACACTGTTCAGTTAACAGTTAGATACACACTCTGGTTAAATGTGACAGACAGACAGACAGACAGACAGGGCCCCGAGCACCAAGGGCCCCAGGCACCCAGGGCCCCGAGCACCCAGGGGTTTCAGCCCCTAGTAGCGCTGTGTGTGTGTGTGTGTGTGTGTGTGTGTGTGCGTGTGTGTGTGTGTGAGACTCACCCTTGTAGACGTTCAGTGTGATGGTTCTGACTGCGATACGGACCATGCTCTCTGGGTGGTTGAAGAACTTAATGGCCTCGGTGTACAGGGCAAAATCATTAGTGTGCTGTGTGTTGGGAGACAGAGAGGGGGCGCCAGTGAGCTCAGTACCGCACCACTGTTGGGCACAGAGAGACCACACTACCAGAGATCCCTAGCCCCTTACCCCTAGGGGACTAGGCCCTTAACCCCTACTACCAAGGGGACTAGGCCCTTACCCCCTAGGGGACTAGGCCCTTACCCCCTACTACCAAGGGGACTAGGCCCTTACCCGTTACCTCCTAGGGGACTAGGCCCTTACCCTCTACCTCCTAGGGGACTAGGCCCTTACCCGTTACCTCCTAGGGGACTAGGCCCTTACCCGTTACCTCCTAGGGGACTAGGCCCTTACCCGTTACCTCCTAGGGGACTAGGCCCTTACCCGTTACCTCCTAGGGGACTAGGCCCTTACCCGTTACCTCCTTACCTCCTAGGGACTAGGCCCTTACCCGTTACCTCCTAGGGGACTAGGCCCTTACCCGTTACCTCCTAGGGGACTAGGCCCTTACCGTTACCTCCTAGGGGACTAGGCCCTTACCCGTTACCTCCTAGGGACTGGGCCCTTACCCGTTACCTCCTAGGGGACTAGGCCCTTACCCGTTACCTCCTAGGGGACTAGGCCCCAAATTACCCGTTACCTCCTAGGGGACTAGGCCCTTACCCGTTACCTCCTAGGGGGACTAGGCCCTTACCCGTTACCTCCTAGGGGACTGGGCCCTTACCCGTTACCTCCTGGGGACTAGGCCCTTACCCGTTACCTCCTAGGGGACTAGGCCCTACCAACGCTGTAGTTAGTTATAGGCAACTATGTTGTAGTTAGTTATAGGGGCAGCGTGTTGTAGTTAGGTTATAGGGCAACGTGCTGTAGTTAGTTATTATAGGGCAACGTGCTGTAGTTAGTTATAGGGCAACGGCGTGCTGTAGTTAGTTACAGGGCAACGTGCTGTAGTTAGTTATAGGGGAACGGCTTACCCGTTATTAGGGCAACGTTGGTAGGCAACCTGTAGTTACACTATAGGGCAACGTACAATTAGTTATAGGGCAACGTGTTGTCTAGTTACAGGGCAACGTGCTGTAGTTAGTTACAGGGCAGTACGTGCTGTAGGTTACAGGGCAACGTGCTGTAGTTAGTTATAGGGGCAACGTGCTGTAGTTAGTTATAGGGCAGTATGGCCCTTAACCCTTATAGGGCAGCGTGGTAGTTAGTTACTAGGGCAACGTGTTGCTAGTTGTTATAGGCAGCGTGCTGTAGTTAGTTACAGGGCGGCCTCCTGTAGGGGACATATAGGGGCAACGTGTTGTAGTTAGTTATAGGGCAGCGTGCTGTACCCGTTAGTTATAGGGGCAAAGTATGTGCCCTTACCAGCGTTAGTTATTAGGGCAGCATGTTGTAGTTATTACAGGGCAGCGTGCTGTAGTTAGTTACAGGCAACGTGCTGTAGTTAGTTATAGGGCAACGTGCTGTAGTTAGTTACAGGGCAACGTGCTGTAGTTGAGTTACAGGCAACGTGCTGTAGTTAGTTATAGGGCAGTATGTGGTAGTTAGTTATAGGGCAACGTGCTGTAGTTAGTTATAGGGC